>NC_041223.1:64940321-64947480 GCF_002837175.3 Physeter macrocephalus
AGTGAGAGGCCCGCCTACCGCAAAAAAAAAAAAAAAAAAAAAAAAAAAAAAAAAAAAATATATATATATATATATATGGAAAAAATGATTTTAATAGCCATGGACTTCTCATAAGAAAGTAGGAAAGCCAGAAGTTAGTGACACAACGTTTATGTGCTAAAAGAACAAAACATAACACTTATAACCCAAAAACAACGTCCATCAAAAACATGTTCCAGGGCTTCCCTGGTGGCACAGTGGTTGAGAGTCCGCCTGCCGATGCAGGGGATGCGGGTCCGTGCCCCGGTCCGGGAAGATCCCACATGCCGCGGAGCGGCTGGGCCCGTGAGCCATGGCCGCTGAGCCTGCGCGTCCAGAGCCTGTGCTCCGCGAAGGGAGAGGCCACAACAGTGAGAGGCCCGCATACCACAAAACAACAACAACAACAACAAAAAAAAAAACCACGTTTCAGAAATGAAGGCAACTAGAGATATTTTCAGATAAAAAAATTAATTCATTGGGACCAGACACATACTCCAAGATGTGAGAGAAGCATTTTAGGGTGAAGGGAAAATACACTGGAGGGAAACTTGGATGTTCAAGAACTAATGGTGATTAGTCCTGGAAATGGTAAATGTTAAAGACTCTTATTTTCTCCTTATATTTTAAAACACATATGGCTGTTTAAAGAAAAATTTAGAAGACTGTGTAATACAATTGCATAAAAGACAATAGAGTTTCTAACTGAAACTATATGTTTGAAAGTTTCTACAAACTATGTGAAATGGTATAATATAAACTCTAAATAGAAAGGAAAATTGAAGAATGTATCTTGTAATCCCTAGAACAACTGATGAAAAAGAATCAGAGGTATAGCTAAAAGCTAAAAGATACATTAAAATAAAATTATTAAAAATGTAAAAAAATCTAATAAAAGACAGGAAAGAGGAACAAAGTTACAAATGTCAGACAGAAAACTGACATACAGAAAACAAATAATAAAATACTACACTTAAATACAAACAAACTATACTTAAATATAAACATTTAATTACATTAAATGATAATATTCTAAACACTTCATTTACAATGTTGAAATTATAATAATAGATAAAACCAAAAGCAACTCCTGAGCTTCTGGGTAGGTGTAGACAATGGTAGATATGTAGTAACCAATCTCCCATGATTTCCAAAACTACAAAGTGACTGATTTTAAAGAGAAAATTCAACAAATTATAACAATATGGCCCCCACACACTCCTGTCTCTTCTCTACTCTTTTAATTATTTCTGTGGGAAAGACAGAGGGGAAAAAAAAGAAGAAAGCTATGGGGAAGACAAAGGAGAATGCTAGTGAAAGAGCCTGAGAGCTTGAGGCGGGGCTGGAGGAACAAACAGAAACATTAAATCCTTCCTAAATTTGAAAATTCTAAAAATGTATCAAGACACACCAGTGCATGGTATACAGGGGAATTTTTTCAAAGTGTCAAAATCCTCATATAAACGGTCTATCTGTAATTAAAGTGGCATCACCTTGTAAAATACTCCATGCCTGATTTAAAGGAAAAGAATCAGCTGAAAAAGGCAAGTGTGCTTTAAAGGGATGCTCTTCCAAACAGTTTCTGGGAAAGATAAGGGACAAAATAAAGGTGGGGTTTTTTGACAGTTAAATGGAGAAGTAATTGACATTAGTCTAGGAGTCTGGTAAAATGCCCCAAAATAAATTTTTAAAAGTAAACAATTGGAATATAAAGTTCATTGTTGAAAACCAAGAAATTAAAATTCATACAAATCATTTGAAATTCATACCTAACTCCCATTTAAAAAAAAAGATGAAGCAGGAGAAAACTCTAAGTCTACACTTAAAATTAATTTGAAAACCACCTTAATCAGAAATCCAAAATCTAAGATAAAATAAACATAATTAGGGAAAAACGAAGCAAGTTAACTTATGCCCAAGGAGAAAAAAGTCAAACAAAAAATGTAATTAGGGAAGAAACAATCTAGATAACTAAGATAATATAAGGAAGACATTTTTAAAAACTGACAAAAAGAAAGGAGTAGAAATGGAAAACTTGTACAGACAAACAATATTCCTGTTATCTCAAAATCCTTGATGAAAAAGCAAAACAAAACAGTGGAACAGAACTAATATTTAAATTTATAATGCAAGACAACCCTCCAGAAATAGAAAAAAATCTGAATATAATGTCAAAAGGGCTCATCAGGTACCTTGGAAATTAACCCACAATATTCAACACTGCGATCTATCATAATAGAATTATCAAATTTCAAAGGTAAAATAAAATCTTCAAGGCTTTCAGGACAAAAACATCAAATGACTTGTAAAAATGAGACTAGCAATTCCAAGATCAACACACAAAGCAAAGCAGCAATGGAGATGGATTTTTAACAAACTCAAAGAAATTGTGAACCAAAAATTTTATATCCAGCTACGCTCTCCTTCAAATATAATCTTTTACTGTTGAAAGCAGTTTTTAGCACATAAGTAATTATGAGATTCTACACCCATCAACCCCTCTTCAGACATCTGCTTAGAGGATGTTTCATTCATCTTAATGGCAGAGCTTGTTATATTTCTCCCATCTTAAAAAAAAATAACACAAACAACTTTGTTTATTCTCTATATTACTTCTTTTCTATTTCATTGATATTTGACTATTAATCTTGTCACTTAATCACCCTTTCTTTGTGTTTATTCTGTTTTTATTTTTGTGACATCTTAATATGGACTTTTACTCATTAATTTTCAACTTTTTATTTTATAATATGTTTTAATGTTACACATTTCTGTCAAATATGTATTTTTCAATCTTACAAGTATATATGTAGAGTTTTATTACTACTCAATTTTAAAATTATCTTTAATTTTCATTGTGATCTTTCCTTTAAACATATTTTATTTGGGGGCATCTTTTAAATTATTCAGTACATGGTAATTTCAATGTATTTTTTAAGCCTCTATAATGATTGTACTGTGGTTTAGGGATGTTATATTTTCAAAGGCTATTTGGGGTAGTTTATTAAATATTTACTTATTTGTTGAGAGGTGCTATCTGAGAGGTAATATGGAATTTGTTAACCATATAGACTTTGGAGCAAAATGATGGCTCCAAAGTACTAATTCTGCCATTTAACAGTTATATACTTTCTAATCACCCTCTTCGGGTTCTTCACCTGTAAAATGGATATAGTAGAAGTATCCTACCTATGTGTTATTTGCAACAATTAAATTACTTAATATATTTAAATATTCTTAACATTTTCTGTCATATAGTAAGAGTTATACAAAATGTAGTTAATTTACTAATATGGCAACTAATGTAAAATCACTTCTGTAAATATTTAATGTTTACTTCCTTTTAAATGCAAAATTCTATACATATCTAATATATCTAGCTTGAAAATTGTATTTTTAAATGAATCTTTGTCATTACTCATTGTTCTGTCTGATATCTTCATGTTTGAGAGATATGTGTGAAAATCACCCAGCCTCATGATGGATTTATATAATTCATCAAGGAACAGATAAGTTTCACTTTATATAAACAGCAAATTAGAAAAGGTACTAAAATGATTTTGCAAGGCTAATATAACACTAATTATTAAGTAAATATAGCTAGCATACGAAATGGAAAATATGGCCCAATGTCACTTAAAACATAAATGTTAATAATAGCAAAAGAATATAATAGGATCTGTGGATTCTAGTCCCAATGATACTTGTCTCCTAGGATTTATGCTCTTGTTTAGCCCCCTCACTCATTCAGTTGAGGCTGGCTTATTTAACCAATAGAATTAAACAGAAGTGACAGTATGTGACTTCCAAGACTCTGTCACAAAAGGTATTGTATTTTCCAGCATAGTCTCTTGGATTGTTCATTCTGGTGGAAGTCATCTTCAATATAATGAGGAAGTTCAAGAAGTCCTATGAAAAGGCCCACAAAGGGAAGAAACAATTTGCTGGCATCAATTGCCAGGCATGTGAACAAGCCTTTGAGAAAGTGGATCCTCCAGCCCTAGTCAAGACGTTGCATCTCTATTCATCTTGTAGGAAATTCTAAGCTGCAACTATCATGGGAAATAATAAATTATTATTGTTTGTGTAAGTTATTTGTTATGTAGCAATAGATAAGTGATACAGATTTCTCAAATAATAATACTTCATGTGCACGTTGAGTTAAAGAATAAAAGGCAAATATAGCTGAACCTAGGAAAATTTATCTACAAAATGATCTAAATTAAGTGAGAAAAATGAAATGAGGAAGACCAATAGGTCTTAAAGTATAAAACCTTACTGGAGAGCATAAAAAAAGGACTTAACAGTTGGATACGCCTTATCAAAGATCTGTATGGAAGACTCACCATAGAAAATAAGACATTTCTTTTAAAATTACTATATTACTCAGCCATAAAAAGGAACGAAATTGGGTCATCTGTAGAGACATGGATGGACTTAGAGAGTGTCATACAGAGTGAAGTAAGTCAGAAAGAGAAATACAAATATCGTATATTAACGTGTATAGTGGAATCTAGAAAAATGGTATACATGATCTTATTTGCAAAGCAGAAATAGAGACACAGACATAGAGAACAAATATATGGATACCAAGAGCGAAACAGGGGGATGGGAGGAATTGGGAGATTGGGATTGACTCATATACACTATTGATACTATGTATAAAATAGATAACTAATGAGAACATACTGTATAGCACAGGGAACTCTGCTTAATGCACTGCGGTGAACTAAATGGGAAGGACATTTAAAAAAAAAAAAGGATATATGTATATGTATAGCTGATTCATTTTCCTGTACAGTAGAAACTAACACAACATTGTAAAGCAGCTATACTCCAATAAAAATTAACTAAAAAAATAAAATTATTATATTACTGCAAAGTAATCTGAATAAAATTCAAAAAATTATAACAAAACTTTGTAAGTCCATTTGAAAAGTCTTATGGGAGAAAAAATACACAGGAATTACCAAGATGAAAAATAACACCAAGAAGGAATTCCTGTAGAAAATGTCAGCCATAAGAAGAAGCTATAGAAATTAAAACACACTACAATTTTTAAATATCATACCTCCATTAATTCAATAAATCTATTTTTGGAAATTCATCTTAGAAAAATACACACATAGGCAATGACATGTATATTAGGAAAACCATTGCTTACAAGACAAAATAATCAACAACAGCATAGTCAAAATACCACAATAGAGTTTAAATGGAATGCTATGCAGCAGATAAAAATGCTAGTATTCCATAAATATTTTTTCTTCCAGTTTTATTGTGATATAACTGACATACAGCACTGTATAAGTTTAAAGGGTACAGCATAATACATTTGACTTAAATACTTAAATACATCAGGAAATGATTACCAGCATTGGTAATCAAAGGTGAACATCCATCATTTCATATAGATACAAACTAAAAGAAAAAGAAATAAATTTCTTTGTGATAAAAATTCTTTGGATTTCCTCTCTCAACTTTTATGTATAACATAGGTGTGTCAGTTACATTGTACGTTGTACATCCCTAGTTATTTATCTTATAACTGGAAGTTTGCACATTTTGATTACCTTCATCCAATTCCCCTTACCCCGACCCCCTGCCATTGGTAACCACAAATATGATATCTTTTTCTCTAAGTTATTTATTTATTTATTTATTTATTTATTTATTTATTTATTTATTTATTTATCATCTTTATTGGAGTATAATTGTTTCACAATGGTGTGTTAGTTTCTGCTTTATAACCAAGTGAATAGCTATATATATACATACATGCCCATATCTCTTCCCTCTTACGTCTCCCTCCCACCCTCCCTATCCCACCCCTCTAAGTGGTCACAAAGCACGGAGCTGATCACCCTGTGCTATGTGGCTGCTTCCCACTAGCTATCTATCTTACATTTGGTAGAGTAGGTATGTCCATGCCACTCTCTCACTTCCTCCCAGCTTACCCTTACCCCTCCCTGTGTCCTCAATTCTATTCTCTATGTCTGAATCTTTATTCCTGTCCTGCCCCTAGGTTCTTCAGGACCATTTTTTTTTTAGATACCATATAGATGTCTTAGCATACAGTGTTTTTCTCTTTCTGACTTACTTCACTCTGACAGATTCTAGGTCCATCCACCTCACTAGAAATAATTCAATTTCGTTTTTTTTTATGGCTCAGTAATATCCCACTGTGGTTATGTGCCACATCTTCTTTATCCATTCATGTGTCGCAGTAGTGGGATTGCTGGGTCGTATGGTATTTCTATTTTCAATTTTTAAGGAACCTCCATACTGTTCTCCATAGTGGCTGTATCACTTTACATTCCAACCAACAGTGCAAGAGGGTTCCCTTTTCTCCACACCCTCTCCAGCATTTATTGTTTGTAGATTTTTTGATGATGGCCATTCTGACTGGTGTGAGGTGATACTTCATTGTAGTTTTGACTTGCATTTCTCTAATGTTTAGTGATGTTGAGCATCCTTTCTTGTGTTTGTTGGAAATCTGTATATCTTCTTTGGGGAAATGTCTATTTAGGTCCTCTACCCATTTTTGGATTGGGTAGTTTGTTTTTTTGATATTGAACTGCACGAGCTGCTTGTAAATTTTGGAGATTAATCTTTTGTCAGTTGTTTCATTTGCAAATACTTTCTCCCATTCTGAGGGCTGTCTTTTCATCTTGTTTATGGTTTCCTTTGCTGTGCAAAAGCTTTTAAGTTTTATTAGATCCCATTTGTTTATTTTTGTTTCCATTTTTCTAGGAGGTGGGTCAAAAAGGATTTCCTGATCATTAGTGTATAGGAATGCAAGAGATTTCTATGCATTAATATTGTATCCTGCTACTTTACCAAATTCATTGATTAGCTCTAACAGTTTTCTGGTAGCGTCTTTAGGATTCTCTATGTATAGTATCATGTCTTCTGCAAATAATGACAGCTTTACTTCTTTTCGATTTGTATTCCTTCTATTTCTTTTGCTTCTCTGATTGCTGTGGCTAAAACTTCCAAAACTATGTTGAATGATAGTGGTGAGAGTGGCCAACCTTGTCTTGTTCCTGAACTTAGTGGGAATGGTTTCAGTTTTTCACCATTGAGGACGATGTTGGCGGTGGGTTTGTCATATATGGCCTTTATTATGTTGAGGAAAATT
>NC_041223.1:64952927-64956180 GCF_002837175.3 Physeter macrocephalus
TTTCTCAAGATTGCTTTGGCTATTTGGGGTCTTTTGTGTTTCCATGTAAGTTGTGAAATTTTTTGTTCTAGTTCTGTGAAAATGCCATTGGTAGTTTGATAGGGATTGCATTGAATGTGTAGATTGCTTTGGGTAGTAATTCTCACAAGGTTGATTCTTCCAATACAAGAACATGGTATATCTCTCCAACTGTTTGTATCATCTTTAATTTCCTTCATCAGTGTCTTATAGTTTTCTGCATACTGGTCTTTTGTCTCCTTAGGTAGGTTTATTCCTAGGTATTTTATTCTTTTTGTTGCAGTGGTAAATGGAGTGTTTCCTTAATTTCTCTTTCGGATTTTCATCATTAGTGTATAGGAATGCAAGAGATTTCTATGCATTAATATTGTATCCTGCTACTTTACCAAATTCATTGATTAGCTCTAACAGTTTTCTGGTAGCGTCTTTAGGATTCTCTATGTATAGTATCATGTCTTCTGCAAATAATGACAGCTTTACTTCTTTTCGATTTGTATTCCTTCTATTTCTTTTGCTTCTCTGATTGCTGTGGCTAAAACTTCCAAAACTATGTTGAATGATAGTGGTGAGAGTGGGCAACCTTGTCTTGTTCCTCATTCCTGACCTTAGTGGAAAGGCTTTCACTATTTTACCACTGAGAATGATGTTGGCTGTGAGTTTGTCATATATGGCCTTTATTATGTTGAGGTAAGTTACATCTGTGCCTACTTTCTTGAGGGTTTTTAACATAAATGGGTGTTGAATTTTGTCAAAAGTTTTTCTGGGGCTTCCCTGGAGGCGCAGTGGTTGGGAGTCCATCTGCCGATGCAGGGGATGTGGGTTCGTGCCCCGGTCTGGGAAGATCCCACATGCCACGGAGCGGCTGGGCCTGTGAGCCATGGCTGCTGGGCCTGCGTGTCCGGAGCCTGTGCTCCATGGTGGGGGAGGCCATGGCAGTGGGAGGCCCACGTACCGCAAAAAAAAAAAAAAAAAAAAAAAAAAAAAGGTTTTTCTGTATCTTTTGAGATGACCATACGGTTTTTCTCTTTCAATTTGTTAATATGGTTTATCACATTGGATGATTTGCATATATTGAAGAATGCTTCCTTTCCTGGGATAAACCCCACTTGATCATGGTGTATGATCCTTTTAATGTGCTGTTGGATTCTGTTTGCTAGTATTTTGTTGAAGATGTTTGCATCTATGTTCATCAGTGATATTGGCCTGTAATTTTCTTTCTTTGTAACATCTTTGTCTGGTTTTGGTGTCAGGGTGATGGTGGGCTCATAGAATGAGTTTGGGAGTGTTCCTCCTTCTACTATATTTTGGAAGAGTTTGAAAAGGATAGGTGTTAGCTCTTCTCTAAATGTTTGATAGAATTCACCTGTGAAGCCATCTGGTCCTGGATTTTCTTTGTTGGAAGATTTTTAATCACAGTCTCAATTTCAGTGCTTGTGATTGTTCTGTTTATATTTTCTATTTCTTCCTGGTTCAGTTTCAGAAGATTGTGCTTTTCTAAGAATTTGTCCATTTCTTCCAGGTTGTCCTTTTTATTGGCATATAGTTGCTTGTAGTAATCTCTCATGATCCTTTGTATTTCTGTAGTGTCAGCTGTTACTTCTTTTTCATTTCTAATTCTATTGATCTGAGTATTCTCCTTTTCTTTCTTGATGAGTCTGGCTAATGGTTTATCAATTTTGTTTATCTTCTCATAGAACAGCTTTTAGTGTCATTGATCTTTGCTATCATTTCCTGCATTTCTTTTTCATTTATTTCTAATTTGTTCTTTACGATTTCTTTCCTTCTGCTAACCTTGGTTTGTTTTTTTTTTTTGTCCTCTTTCTCTAATTGCTTTAGGTGTAAGGTTAGTTTGCTTATTTGAGATGTTTCTTGTTTCTTGAGGTAGGATTGTATTGGTATAAACTTCCCTCTTAGAGCTGCTTTTGCGGCATCCCATAGGTTTTGGGTTGTTGTGTTTCATTGTCACTTGTTTCTAGGTATTTTTTGATTTCCTCTTTGATTTCCTCAGTGATCCCTTGGTTATTAAGTAGTGTATTGTTTAGCCTCCATGTGTTTGTATTTTTTACAGATTTTTTCCTGTTATTGATATCTAGTCTCATAGCATTGTGGTCAGAAAAGATACTTGATACGATTTCAATTTTCTTAAATTTACCAAGGCTTGACTTGTGAACCAAGATATGATCTATCCTGGAGAATGTCCCATCAGCACTTGAGAAGAAATCATATTCTGTTGTTTTTGGATGGAATATCATATAAATAACAATTCAGTGCATCTTGTTTAATGTATCATTTAAAGCTTGTGTTTCTTTATTTATTTTCGTTTTGGATGATCTGTCCATTGGTGAAAGTGGGGTGATAAAGTTCCCTACTATGATTGTGTTACTGTCGATTTCCCCTTTTATGGCTGTTAGCATTTGCCTTATGCATTGAGGTGCTCCTATGTTGGGTGCATAAATATTTACAATTGTTATATCTTTCAGTTTGTATGTGTCCCTAGGTCTGAAGTGGGTCTCTTGTAGACAGCATATATACAGGTCTTGTTTTCGTATCCCTTTAGCCAGTCTATGTCTTTTGGTTGGAGCATTTAATCCATTTACATTTAAGTTAGTTATTGATATGTATGTTCCTTTTACCATTTTCTTATTTGTTTTTGGTTTGCTATTTTAGGTCTTTTCCTTCTCTTGTGTTTCCTGCCTAGAGAAGTTCCTTCAGCATTTGTTGTAAAGTTGGTTTCCGAAAGCATTTGTGATCCTGAATTCTCTTAGTTTTGGCTTGTCAGTAAAGGTTTTAATTTATCCATCACATCTGAATGACATCTTTGCTGGGTAGAGAAATCTTGGTTGTAGGTTTTTCCCTTTAATCACTTTAAATATGTCCTGCCACTCCCTTCTGGCTTGCAGAGTTTCTGCTGAAAGATCAGCTGTTAACCTCATGGGGATTCCCTTGTATGTTATTTGTTTTTTTTTTCCTTGATGCTTTTAATAATTTTTCTTTGTATTTAATTTTTGATAGTTTGATTCATATGTGTCCTGGCATGTTTCTCCTTGGATTTATCCTGTATGGGACTCTCTGCACTTCCTGGACTTGATTGACTATTTCCTTTCCCATATTAGGGAAGCTTTGAACTATAATCTCTTCAAATATTTTCTCAGTCCCTTTCCTTTTCTCTTCTTCTTCTGGTACCCCTATAATTCGAATGTTGGTGCATTTAATGTTGTCCCAGAGGTCTCTGAGA
>NC_041223.1:64956340-64958491 GCF_002837175.3 Physeter macrocephalus
TATTCTCTCAGTCCCTTTCTTTTTCTCTTCTTCTTCTGGGACCCCTATAATTTGAATGTTGGTGCATTTAATGTTGTCCCAGAGGTCTCTGAGACTGTCCTCAATTCTTTTCATTCTTTTTTCTTTATTCTGCTCTGTGGTAGTTATTTCCACTATTTTATCTTCCAGGTCACTTATCCGTTCTTCTGCCTCAGTTATTCTGCTATTGATTCCTTCTAGAGAGTTTTTAATTTCATTAACTGTGTTGTTCACCATTGTTTGTTTGCTCTTTAGTTCTTCTAAGTCCTTGTTAAACGTTTCTTGTATTTTTTCCATTCTATCTTCAAGATTTTGCATCATTTTTGCTGTCATTACTCTGAATTCTTTTTCAGGTAGACTGCTTATTTCCTCTTTATTTGTTTGGTCTGGTGGGTTTTTACCTTGCTCTTTCATCTGCTGTGTGTTTCTGTCTTCTCATCTTGCTTACCGTACTATGTTTGGGGTCTCCTTTTCACAGCCTGCAGGTTCGCAGTTCCCATTGTTTTTGGTGTCTGCCCCCAATGGCTAAGGTTGGTTCAGTGTGTTGTGTAGGCTTCCTGGTGGAGCAGACTGGTGCCTGTGTTCTGGTGGATGAGGCTGGATCTTGCCTTTCTGGTGGACAGGACTGTGTCCGATGGTGTGTTTTGGGGTGTCTGTGACCTTATTATGATTTTAGGCAGCCTCTCTGCTAATGGGTGGGGTTGTGTTCCTATCTTGCTTGTTTTTTGTCATAGGATGTCCAGCACTGTAGCTTGTTGGTTGTTGAGTGGAGCTGGGTCTTAGTGTTGAGATGAAGACTCTGGGAGAGCTTTCACCATTTTATATTACGTGGAGCCAGGAGGTCTCTGGTGGACCAATGTCCTGAACTCGTCTCTCCCACCTCAGAGGCAAAGGCCTGACAACCAGCCGCAACACCAAGACCCTGTCAACCACATGGCTCAGGAGAAAAGTAGAAAGAAAGAAAGAGAGAAAGAAAAAGAGAGAAAGAGAGAAAGGAAGAAAGACAAAAGAAAGAAAGAAAGAAAGAAGGAAAGAAAGAAAGAAAGAAAAATAATAATAAAATAAAGTTTTAAAAATAAAAAATAAAAATTATTAAAAATAAAAAAAATTAAAAGTAATAAAAAAAGAAAAAAAACATAAGAAAGAAAGAAAGAAGGGAGCAACCAAACCAAAGGGCAGTCAGAACCATAGGACAAATGGTAAAAGCAAAGCTATCCAAACAAAATCATACAAAGAAGCATACACATACACACTCACAAAAAGAGAAAAAGCCTATATATCTATATCTATATATAAAAAAAGGAAGAGAGCAACAAAATAAATAAACAAATCTACCAATGATAATAAACTCTAAATACTAAACTGAGATAAACATTAAACCAGAAACAAATTAGATGCAGAAAGCAAACCCCACGTCTACAGTTACTCCCAAAATCCACTGCCTCAGTTTTGGGATGATTCATTTTCTATTCAGGTATTCCACAGATGCAGGGTACATCAAGTTGATTGTGGAGATTTAATCCGCTGCTCCTGAGGCTGCATGAGAGATTTCCATTTCTCTTCTTTGTTCGCACAGCTCCTGGGGTTCAGCTTTGGATCTGGCCCCGTCTCTGCGTGTAGGTCGCCTAAGGGCATCTGTTCTTTGCTGACAGGATGGGGTTAAAGTAGCTGCTGATTAGGCGGTTCTGGCTCACTCAGGCCAGGGCGAGGGAGGGGTACGGATGCGGGGAGAGCCTGCAGTGGCAGAGGCCAGTGTGACGTTACAACAGCCTGAGGCGCGCCATGTGTTCTCCCAGGGAAGTTGTCCCTGGATCACGGGACCCTGGCAGTGGCGGGCTGCACAGGCTCCCGGGAGGGGAGGTGTGGATAGTGACCTGTGCTTGCCCACAGGCTTCTTGGTGGCTGCAGTGGCAGCCTTAGCGTCTCATGCCCATCTCCATTGTCTGCACTGGTAGCTGTGGCTCGTGTCTGTCTCTGGAGCTGGTTTAGGCAGTGCTCTGAATCCCCTCTCCTCACACACCCTGAAACAATGGTCTCTTGCCTCTTAGGCAGGTCCAGACTTTTTCCCGGACTCCCTCCCGGCTAGCTGTGGTGCACTAACCCCTTCAGGCTGTGTTCATGCAGCCAACCCCA
>NC_041223.1:64958514-64984275 GCF_002837175.3 Physeter macrocephalus
CCCAGTCCCCGCCCGCCCCGGCGGGTGAGCAGACAAGCCTCTCGGGCTGGTGAGTGCTGGTTGGCACTGATCCTCTGCGGGAATCTCTCCGCTTTGCCCTCCGCACCCCTGTTGCTGTGCTCTCCTCTGTGGCTCTGAAGCTTCCCCATGCTGCCACCGTGAAGGGGCTTCCTAGTGTGTGAAACCTTTCCTCCTTCACAGCTCCCTCTCACTGGTGCAGGTCCCATCCCTATTCTTTTGTCTCTGTTTTTTCTTTTGCCCTACCCAGGTACCTGGTGAGTTTCTTGCCTTTTGGGAAGTCTGAGGTCTTCTGCCAGCATTCAGTACATGTTCTGTAGGAGTTGTTCCACATGTAGATGTATTTCTGATGTATTTGTGGGGAGGAAGGTCATCTCCACGTCTTACTCCTCCGCCACTTGAAGGTCTCTTATGTTTGTTTGTTTTGAAGTATAATTGACCTACAACATTATGTTAGTTCATGGTGTACAACACAGTAATTTGATATTTCTATACATTTCAAAATTATCACCAATGATAAGTCTAATTACCATCTGTCACCATACAGAAATATCACATTATTATTGACTAAATGTATTTATATTTAAGTGGAACAAATGTTCAATTTATTATTAAATTAATAATTAATTGGAACAATCTTCAAGTTTATATGGTTGTAGTTATGAGCACAAACACTAGAACTAAATTCATAGATTTAAATACTGTCTCTACCACCCACTAAACTGTTTAATCTTTGGCTGGTTACCTCAAAACTCTGTGCCTCAGTTTTCTCTTTTATTACATGGAGAAAATTATATGACTACCTCAGAGGGTTTTTGTGATGTTAAAAATAATTAATACACTTCATGTCACGTGTCATCTAGGAAATGCAAATTAAAATAACAGTGAGGTACCACTATATACTTATTAGAATGGCCAATCTAGGACACTGACAACATCAAATGCTGATGAAGATGTGGAACAACAGGAACTCTCATTCATGGCTGGTGGGAATTCACAATGATACAGTTACATTAGAAGACACACTGACAGTTTCTTATAAAACTGAATAAACTTCCGCTCTATGATCCAACAACTGTGCTTCTTGGCATTTAGCCAAAGAAGTTGAAAACTTATGTCCCTGCAAAAACCTGTACACAAAAGTTTATGGTAGCTCTATTCATAATTGCTAAAACTTGGAAGTGATCAAGATGTTTTTCAGTAGCAGATTGGATACATAAACTGTGGTACATTCAGACGACAAAATATTTTTCAGTGCTAAAAAGAAATGAGTGCTCAAGTTATTAATAGACATGGAGGAAACCTGAATGCACATTATTAAGTAAAAGAAGCTAATCTGAAGAGGCTAAATACTGTATGAATCCAACTACATGAAAAAGGCAAAACTGTGGAGACAGAAAAACATTGGGGGTTTCCAGGGCTTTGGGGATAGAAAAAAGGATAAATAGACACAGCACAGATGATTTATAGGGCAGTGAAAATACTTTGTATGACACCATAATAATGGATACACATCATTATTCGTTTGTCCAAATCCACAGAATATACACCAAGAGTGAACCGTAATGTAAACTATGGACTTTGAGTGATTATGATGCATCAATGTAGGTTTATCCTTTGATTTAAAAAAAGTGAATGATGCTGATAATGGGGAAGGCTATACATGTGTTGTGGCATAAGGTATATAGATAATCTCTATACCTCTCTCCGTTTTGTTGTAAACATAAAACTGCTGTAAAAAAAAAAATAAAGACTTAAAATGAGAACAAAATGAAAAAGAATTAATACATGCAAAGTTATTTGAACAGTGACTGTGACACAAGTTTTATGCAAGTTTTGAAAATAATAATTATCGTTCATTCTTAAATGAAAAAACAATGAATAGCTGAGTATAGTATATTAATTAGTAAAAAACACAAGGTTTTTCTATATTTCTATGTACACAGACACACATACCAATTATATGTATATGTATATATTATCTCCAGGGGCTACATATAAATTGGTAAATATAGTTGATAATACACACACTTAGTGGAGGAGGGGGTAGTAGAAGACTTACATTTCACTGTACATAATTTGGAGGTATGTATGTTATCTTTGCATTGGTATCATGGTATTTGTGTTCCAACAGACAATTTTAATCATTGGACAATCAAGATAGAGACAGTATAAAAAAATCTAGGTATGTAGGGAAAATTTGTATATGATAAAGGTGACTTTTCTAATAGGTGAGCATATTTTGCAATAAAAAGAAGTCAGCCTCATGACTGGTAAGTGATTCCTTTCATCAAGAGATCAAAAACAGAAGCCAAGAGAATCTTTTTTGTAAAAGTCTTTCTTTCAGTTTAGCAGAGACAGAGATATCTCTCTTATTTAATGATAAGAGGTCTAATTTCTGATGAGTGTGTGCATATGGTTAGTCACAGATTAATTGCAGCTTTAAAAAATATTTTTTTTAATTTTTAAAGAATTTTTTTTTTAATTTCACTTTATTCTTAGACTGGATTTTCATCTTCTTAATGTGTCTGCTTCCAGATATGTAAAAGTATCTTGTATCAGACAAATCTCCCTAAATAAAAATAGCTAAAATCTGTTTGAAATTACATAAGAACATCTGACCAATCAAGGTAAGCCAAAACTTGAGGGACCATGATCTCATAGAAAAGGAAATGCTAAGAAGTGAATCCCCAAATTTACCTGTACAGGGCAAGGGGTCAAGTACCCATGTGAAAATGACACTTGAGAGAGGCTAAATAACTATCCAGAGCATTTGGCAGTTTTGTAATATTAAGAAGACAAAAACTGGATTTCAGAGCCCACCAAGAAACTAAGTAAATAGCCCAGGTTTTTATTTAAGATCCCTAAAATATAACACCCTGAGAATCAGAGCAAATCAGAAATAGGCCAGCCTCACAAACACTAAAATACACCAAAAAATCACCATAATGTCTGCTTAAATCAGTGTGATATGCCTATACCCAAGCTGCCTGCCAGAAGAAAAGTAAATAATTTATGTAGAAATATAAAATATTTTTCACAGCCTCAACACAATTTGTGTACACAAAGGTCAGTAGCAAATAAAAAATTGCGAGGTCTGACAAGAGACAGTATCAATTAATAAAATTCAAGATATTAAAAATAGAAAATAGAACCAGACCCATAAATAATCAAAAGAGGGGAGTTTTGTGTCACAGTCTTAAAATAACTGTGATAATGCTAATGAAAAGAAATGTTCAATGAAGAATTTAATAGAAAACTTATACACTTAAAAAGTTTATGTTTGAAATACATTAATGGAAATTAAGAACATAAAAGATTTAACATCACATTAGAAAGAGCATGAGATAGGATCAGTGAACTGAAAAACAGTGCAGTGGAAAATATCTAGGTCAAAGCATGAAGAGAGGACAAGGATGAAAGATGTAAAACAGAATGTGGGAAGACTATACGGGACATGATAAAATCATACAATTTGTATCTGATTGCAATGTCAGACAAGATATGGGGAAAAAGGAAAAAGCAATGTTTGAAGATATGCTGGTCAGGAATTTCCAATAGCAAAAAAAGACATAGATACATGTATATGTATAACTGAATCACTTTGCTGTATACTTGAAACTAACACAACATTGTTAATCAACTATGCTCCAATATAAAATAAAAATTTTTTTAAAATATGTTCAAGTATTTCTAGGAATCCCCAGGTAGATAAAAGAAAACTACACCTTAAAACATCATAGTAAAACTGCCAAACAATGGTTAAAATAAAAATAAAAATAAAATAGAAATAAACCTTAAAATCATCCAGATAAAACCACTATGTTTTCTGAAAGATTTTAAATACATGAAATGTATTGAGATATCTAACTAGATAGTTCATTTGAGTTTGAAGAAATCAAAGTTGTATCAATACTTATACTGAATCAAACTCAACTTGGTTTTTTTTAGACTATATTTGTATGTTTTTCTTTTTTTCCAACTATTATCCTTATACAAATAGTAAAAATTTTCTGGCTTAATATGAATTTACTTCCCAAATGCACCATCCAGGTTTCTGATAAATAATTCTTTCAATACATATTTTTTCATTTTTGTATTAATTTGACGCCTTAAGCTAGATATGCTAGATCTTATGAGTATGTTTCTTAGGGCTGCCATAACGAATGACCCCAAACTCAATGGCTTAAAAAACATAAATTTATTCTCACAATTCTGGAGACTAGAAGTCCAATATCAAGTCCATGTCACCAAAACCATGCTCCACCTAAAGGCTTTAGGGAACGATCCCCTCCCTTTTTTTTTTTTTTTTTTTTTTTGCCTTTCCTAGCTTCTGGTAACCCCAGGCATTCCTTGGTTTGTGGCAGCATAACTCCAACTCTGCCTCTGTCTTCACATGGCCTCTTCTTTGTGTGTATATGTCACTGTGTTCTCTCTTCTTTTAAGGACACCAGTCATTGAGTTTAGAGCCCAAACTAATCCAATATGACTGCACTTTAATTTAACTAATAGCGTATTCAAAGACCCTATTTCCAAACAATGATACATTCTGAGGTTCTCGGTGGACATGATTTTTGGAGGATACTATTCAACCCATTATACGATATGACTAAACAATTAATTTTGGTTGAGTGTAATCTGTTTTAACCCATTTTTCAAGACTGGAGATGAATGGCTCACGTTTGAAAGCTAGGTACCTTATTGTAAATCAAAGAGACACAATCTGTTCTAAACTAATTTCATTTTTCAATTATTTGAAGTCATGATATATTACAAATCTATGGAAAATCATAATTATTTTCTTTTCAAAAATAGCTGGCTCATATAAACTAGCGAATTTCAGAATTTTGCAGGATAGTTTTCATAGTACCATCATATATGACCTAATTATTTTCCTTTTTCTCACAGTCTGTACATAGACTACAATCCTAAGTGGGTGAAGTACACTCATAAGATTAAAGTGTAATGGAATTAGAGTAGTAACATAACTAACAAAATTGTAGGTTCCTTTGTCAAGTTGATGCAGCTTTGCTGGGTTTCTCTTTTCAGGAACAGGACATACAAGGTCCCAGAATAATTTGGGGTCCCATAGGGAGATGTTAGAGCAGTCAGGAGGAAAACAAAGACTTAAGACAAATAGTGGAAAAGGACAAAAGGGCAATAGGTATGGAAAGGTAAAATAAGCTACAGATTTAAGAAAGGGCTCAAATGAGATGTTTAATGCATTAAAAAGACATTTACCTAAGCTATTTAGGATAACTGGATGCTAAAGAACACCTATTTATCTTTCTGCTTGGGGTTCACAATAAAAGTCTTAGAGGGGAGTTACTGAATATTTCTTCTTTCCTGATTTGGATTCACCTAAAGAAGTCAGCAATTATAGATGATGTTATGTTTAAGTATGTAGAAAATGTACTTTTTACACCTCGTGCTTCTATAAATGCTGTTAATTATAACAGCAATGTAAGATATTGTCAAAGTACTTTTACATTGAAAAGTTGATAACATCTATATATCTCAGAGCAGAAAATCAGTAAGCATTCAAAGTAATTTTTGCTTAATTAATTTAAAATATTTCTAATTTCCATTCACACTTAACTGATGGCATTGCAAGTGAATACATAGCAAAAAGATGATGAAGGCTGCCTTAGGGGACTATATTAATAATTTTATTAGGCTGCTTACCTATGATAATTTAAATAATAAATATCCTCACAGTTATTATTATTTTTTTTGTGGTATGCCTCACAATTATTTTTAAAGTCATATTTTTACTATTAATGACAGTGTTTTAGAGTATGTAGCAATCAACAAAATAAAAAATAAATTAAATATTGACTTGCACATTTATTTACTGCAGCTCATCAGGAGGGAAAAGTCCCTAAGACACCAAGGAAGATGATGCTGACAGGTGTTGATCTAACACTCCCCTTTCAATTTATAGTTCAAAAAAACCACATTCCTGTTTCTGCAAATTTATCTACCAAATGTATCAAAGTCTATTTGATTCATTTTCTATTCTTTAACTCTAGCTATTTGCACTCAGATAAATGTAAATGTTTTGTGGCTGAAGTAATCCCTGACCAAAGTAAACTAATGGAATAATGCTAGATTAAATTTTGAGGACCAAGATGTTTTTAAGACCTTTTCTAAGAATTAAATTGTTAAAAGCACTTAAGAGCTTTTCCAGGAATTTTAATACTACTACCATTACACTTAATCAACTATCTTTTGCAAGTATAAGATTCACTATTTGCGGGCTTCCCTGGTGGCGCAGTGGTTGCGCGTCCACCTGCCGATGCAGGGGAACCGGGTTCGCGCCCCGGTCTGGGAGGATCCCACATGCCGCGGAGCGGCTGGGCCCGTGAGCCATGGCCGCTGGGCCTGCGCGTCCGGAGCCTGTGCTCCGCAAAGGGAGAGGCCGCAGCAGAGGGAGGCCCGCATACCACAAAAAAAAAAAAAAAAAAAAAAAAGATTCACTATTTGGAATTTGTAATTATTTTAAAATAATATAGTAAAATGTGTAGCAGAAATAAGAGAATCACATAAGACCATATATGGTAAAAATAGTGAATCATATCCCATCTTTCCATTTTAAGTGACTATAACATAATCCACATGGATTATTAAATTGATGGAATTAAATAATCCATGCTTAGAATAGTCTATGTGTTGACCACACATAACTTGAAACATCAAGCAACTATTGTTACTCACTAAAACAAAACCCCCAAACCAAAAGTTAAACAAACAAACAAAAACTTTGGCCCAAGTTTATTCAATCTGATCAACATATTCTGAAAAAAGAATTTTGAATGAGCTCAAGTTGAACGTCACCACAAATACATAAATTTAAAATTGAAGATGAGATTCTGGCAATATCTATTTGACTTTGGCACATCCCATGGTTTTTTGTTACAAGGTATTAGCTCCCTCAAAAGGCCAAACTCAGACCATGTTCAAATAGGCCTTTGTCTATAGTAGACAAGTGTGTTCAAAGCTAATAAATAATTTAAGCAAAGTTTTCTCTCCATTATCTATTAATTGTATAAAATAGAACAAAATAGAGAAAAATGTATCTTCTTAGTGAATGGATGTAATTTTTATGAATCATATTGTTTTTGAAAAAGAGTTCCCCAGTGGTTGAAGAACGGTTTATGGTTTTAAAGTCATGAATTGTAAACAGATGAGTTAAAAGAATTCTGACAACATTCAGAAGGAAGGTGAATTTTGTAAAAACATTGGCATGGCATGTTATTCATTCCAGGTACCCAATCACAAAAACAAGACAATTTAAAAGTTTGATTAACGTCAGCACAATTTTCCCTTTTCAGCTTACATAAATCTTCTTGTTTATGTTAAGTTCAATTTGTCTTCCAAAATATCTATCTTTTGACTTCTTCCCTTGTCTTTTGTTGTTAGATTCTATTGGAGATACTAGCTTGTCATTTTTGGATACAAATATACAGCACCTTTAAATGAAGTCAACCATGGACACAAGAAAAGCTAAGAACTATCACAACTTCAGAAATAAATCTGTAAATATCTAAATGAAACAAATCATTCTTTCATTAACCTAAGAGGTTATGGCCTTACTATATCATTATTTTCCCATTTTGTAAATGCAAATTGTACAAGTTATTGTTCTAGACATGCAGTTTTACTCCTACGGCTTTCACTCTAAGGCCATGTTATTAATATGACAGTGAATTCTCTTTACTGTTTTTCTATAGTGCCTTGTAAAAAAAGAGTGCTGAATAGCTATTTGTTGTTTTTAATGTAACCAAACATCTAAAGAAACACCCCAGAAAATTTCATTTATATCTATATTTAAAAGAGAGAAAAAACATTTTTTAAAAAGTGATCTAGAGGAGGGGGGAGGGTAAGCTGGGACAAAGTGAGAGAGTGGCATGGACATATATACACTACCAAATGTAAAACAGATAGCTAGTGGGAAGCAGCCACATAGCACAGGGAGATCAGCTTGTTGCTTTGTGACCACCTAGAGAGGTGGGATAGGGAGGGTGGGAGGGAGGGATACGCAAGAGGGAAGAGATATGGGGACATATGTATATGTATAACTGATTCACTTTGTTATAAAGCAGAGACTAACACACCATTGTAAAGCAATTATACTCCAATAAAGATGTTAAAAAAAAAGTGATCTAGAAAAGGCATTTTTAAAAAAGTGATCTAGAATGGAAAACCCTATTTATGGAAAATTTAACATATTAAATTATTTAAACTAATAAACTGCTCTGTATAGTCTTAGTGTAAATTGTCACGTAAGAAGTTTTGTTTCAGCTAAAATTGATTTGAATTGTCAATGAATTGAAGTTGAAATGTAAAATATATATATATATGTAAAATATAGTCTAGTTTATTTTCAACCATGAGTAAAAGCTGCCATTAATTTGTCTACTGAGTGTCAGGTCTCATGCTTGGCATTCCGGATACATAATTACATAAAATCTCTCACCTTGCTTTTAAGTAAATATTACCCCCATGTTCACTAAATACCATGTGGAATTTAAACAATAATTCTAACTAAAAAATGATTTATCTATCTAGATATGCCTTCAGAGTCCTTTCCTTTTCTGATATCCAACATTGCTAAGCTACTTGAAAAACATTTTGGTCATCTCTTCAAGATTGGTGTGCCAGAGAATTCACTTAGAAAGGAGCCCCGTGTCTCCTAGGGAAGAAATATTTGTAAACCCATTTCTACAATTCTATATTATGGGGTCTGTAAGAGAAGACCATATGGGGAACGGTTGATATACAAATAAAAGTAATAATTTATTTATGGCTAAAGTCCATTTCTTATCTGCATCATTGAGATAAAGAGTTCTAAATCTTGATATATAACTAAATTTTTAAAGTTTTTTTTTAATGTACCAAGCATAAGACCATATATCTAAATAAACTAATACCTGGAATATCAGTTTTAAAGACATGTACAGACATATTAGCATTAGATTGAAATTTTATGGTGACACATTTGTATTTGCAAGAAATTTACCATAATGTAAATTAATGAAAGCAGTATTCCAAGTTCCTTCTGTTTATAGCTATACATCTAGCACCTTGAAAATTGTCTTGTTAATTAATACTGAATGAATATTTGTTAAATCTGATGAATAACAAATGATTTATTTTTATTTCCGTGATTTATTTATTTCTCTATCTGGTACAGATATTAATCTTTGACTAACTTATGTTGTTGTAGTCCTTAAAAAGAACAATGGCCAAACTTCTTAAGGAACAAGAAATTAGGGGAAATTACTTTCAGATTTTTTTAAAATTTAAGTGACTGTTACAATACTTGGCACATAGTAGGTAATAAATATTTGTGGTAGTGCAGAATTTCTTAAGAAATAGTGTGTTAATCAGGTTACCTATTTTTAAGGATTGAATTTAGTTCTTAAATAAAATCTATTTTTAATAGACAATTTTAATTACAATATTTTGGAATTAGATAACAGTGATTGTTGACAACTTAACACACAAAACAAAACCCTGTACCCATTAGCAGTCACTTCTCATTCCTCCCTTCTCCCAGTCCCTAGCAAACACTAACCTACTTTCTGTCCCTATGGAGTGCCTATTCTGAAAATTTTATGTAAATGGAATCCCATAATATGTGCTTTTTGTATCTGACTTCTTTCACTTACCATATTGAGGTTCACCCATATTGTAGTATGTATTAGTAATTCATCCATATTTTTTGGCTGAATAATACTCCATTGTAATGGTTATATAATATTTTGTTTACCACATTTTGTTGATAAACTTTTGGGTTTCCACACTTTGGCTATTATTAACAATGCTCTTTTAAACATTTGTGTACAAGTTTTTGTGTGGACACACATTCAATTCTCTTTTTTATGTACCTATGAGTAGAATTGATGGGTCATATAGTAGCTCTATGTCTAACTTTTTGGGAAACTGCCAAAGGGTTTTCAACTGCTAAAGGGAAAAATGTCATTTTATAATCTTACCACCTGTGTATGAGGGTTCTAATTTCTGTGTATGAGGGTTCTAATTTCTCCACTTCCTCACCAACATTGTTATAGTTTTTTTTAATAGCCATCTTAGTAGATATGAAATGGTATCTCATTTTGAATTACATTTCCCCAATAACTAATGAAGTTGAGTATTTTTTCATGTTCTCCCTGGCAATTTATATCTCTTATTTGGAGAAATACCTATTCAAATCTTTTGTGCATTTTTATTTGAGTTATCTGTCTTTTTATTGCTGAGTTTTAAGAGTTATTTATATATATTGAAATTTTGATCATTATAATTTATATGATTTGCAAGCACTACCTCCCATCCTGTGGCTACATCTTTCCATTTCTTAATAGTACCCTCGTTTAAAACACAAAAGTCTTACATTTTTATCAAGTCAGAGTCTTTGATTGCTTTTGGTCTCCTAGCTAAGAATAATTGCAGAATTTGAAGTCATGAAGATTTACACGTATGGTTTTGCTTAGAGTTTTATAGTTTTAGCTCTTACTTTTAGGTCTTTGATCCATTTTCAGTTATTTTTTTTTGGATATGATGTGGGGGCATCTCCAACTTCATTCCTTTGCATGTGAATATCTAGTTGTCCCAGGAACATTTGTTAAAAAGACTATTCTTGCTCCATTGAATTTGAATTGTTTTCTCACTCTCATTGAAAAACCATTGAGCATAAATGCATGGGTTTATTTCTGGATTCTTGATTCTATTCCATTGCCAATACTACATAGACTTAATTACTGTTGATTTGTAGTAAGTCTCAAGATTAGAAATGTGAGTCTTCCAACTTTGTTCTTCTCTTTTCAATATTGTTTTGGCTATTCTGGAGCCATTGAATTTCCATACAAATGTTAGGATCAGATTGTCAATTTCTGCAAAAAAAGAGTGATCTGGAATTTTGACAGGAATTTGTAGAACAAAGTGGGGAGTATTACCATCTTAACAATTTTAAGTCTTCCAATCCAAGAACTTCAAATGACTTTACATTTATTTAGGTTTTCTTTAATTTCTTACAATCAGATTTTGTAGTTTTATGTCTAATTTCTTCTTTTTGCCTAATTGACCTGGCGAAAACCTTCAGTACAACTGTACCTTCAGTACAGTTGAATGGAAGTGTCAAGAGTGGACATCTTTGTCTTGTTCCTCATATTAGAGAAAAAACATTCAGTCTTTCACCATTATGTGTAATGTTAGCTATGGATTTTTTGTAGATGTCCCTTATCTGATTGAAGAATTCTATCAAATGCATTTTCCATGTCTACTGAGATAATCATGTATTTGTTGTTCTTTATTCTGCTAGTATGGTATATTACATTGATTGATTTTCATATTTTGAATCAACCTTGCATTCTTGGGATAAATCCCATTTAGTCATGGTGTATAATTTTTTTTATGTTTTGGAGTTTGTTTGCTAGTATCATTTGGTTTTAATTTACATGTTCCTAATGTTGAGCATCTTCTGGGGGCTCTAGGGAAGAATCTATTTTCTTGTTGTTTCTAACTTGTAGACCTACCTTCCTTGGCTGGTGGCTGCCTCTTCCATCTTCAAAGCCAGTGGTGTCACATCTCTGATCCTTTCTCCATTGTCACATTTAAAACAGAGGAATCCCTACCAGGAAAGTTTTTCTCTTTTAAAGATTCATGTGATTACCTTGAGCTCACCATGATACGCCAGGATACTCTTCCCATCTCTAGGCCCTTAATCTTAGAAGGCAAAGTCTATTTTACCATTTAAGGTAACATAGTCACAGCTATCAGGGATTAGAGTGTGGACATCTTTTAGGGGCTATTTTTCTGCCTACTGCACATGGGAATACATGCTTCTCATTTTCCTCCCCGCCTCTGTATTTTCCTTCAGTATTGCTGATGGCCAAACCCAATCAGAATCTAGCATATTAGGAAATCAAATTTGAATCAGGAAAGTATTCTATACCTATCCAAGGAAGCATTCTAATTTGAGGGTAAAATAAAACCATCTTTTGAAATTCACAATCTCAGAAATTTTACTGTTCCATGGCAGCCAAGAGAGAACCTTCCTCAACTCATCACCATAAGAACCTAGTCGGTTTCCTGGAGTTATGCCCCCCTAAAACATCAGTCTCCAAGAATTCTCCCTCTCAAATTTGTCCATACTCAATCTCTAGCAATTCAACAAATTTACCATTTAAGTGTCCCTACTAGTTTATGGATCTAACAGCTTCTGTTCTAGGCAAGATCTTGGCTATGACTCTCTGGATTAACACGTTTCTCCAGATCTGAGATGTTGGTTACCTGCAAATTTAGTTCTCTAATGGGTCCAAAAAAAAATCTGTGGGTTTTCAGTTTGGTGTGATTTTGTTGTTGTTTTTATCTTGGGTTCTTATAAGAATTTGCTAGAATTCTAATCCTTGTTTCTCTACATGTATAGTGTCACCCCCCCCCCCAAATTCTACCTTCTCTCAATTTTGTCCCTTTCTTTTCAGTATGAATATAATATTCCTAGGTGGTTTTGTTTTGTTTTGTTTCATTTGTTATTTCTGCTTGATGTTTTCTCAAATCTTTGTAACTTATTTGTAGTCTGTCATTACTTTTGAAAAGTTTTCAGCTATTTTATCACTTCAAATATTTCATCTGCTCCATTCTCTCTTCTCTTTCTGATATTCTAAGTATGCATATGTTACAACATTTCAAATTCTTCAACAGTTTCTTTTTGGTCTATTCTATTCTTTCTTTCTTTTTTTCCCCCCTTTTTTCTTCTGTTTTTATTTCAGTTTTGGAAGTTTCCATTGACCTCTCTTCAAGACCACTAATTCTTTCTCTGACTGTGTCAATTCTACTGAGGAAACCATACAAAATATTCTTCATTTCTTTTAGAATGTTTTTGATTTCTAGCATTTCTTTTTGATTCTTAGAGTTGCAATTTCTCTGCTTATATACCCCTCTGTTCTGTGTACTCTCCATTAGAGCCCTTAACATATTAATCTTAGTTATTTTAAATTCCTCCCTAATAATTCCAACATCTGTGTTATGTTTGAGTCTAGTCTTCAGACTGTGGTTTCTATTTGTCTTGTTTGGTTTTTCCTTTTGGTAGACCTGTATCTTAAGAGCAAGATCTTCACAAGTGCTTCTCCAGTGGTGTAGCCTATATTCCTTCTCTGTCCCTTACTCCATTCTCTGGCAGCAGTATTCCCATATGACTTCATTGAAGTCCTGACTACCATGACTTGTCCTAGCCTTCTGAGGTGAGATGGAAAGGCTATGGTGGCTGGAATGGAAAAATGCCCTAACCCTGCTTGGCATGAAGCTTGAAAAAAGTCTTTTCCTCTGGCTTTTGTTATGGAGAAATTTCTGGGTATATTTCAAAATTATTAATCTTTTTCTTCCCTTGCTAGAACCAGGAGAAATTTTTCTCATATCGTTAGTATGAGAACCTACTGGGATTCCTAGAAGCAACACCCACAGAACAGTGGACCCTTCTAAGTCTGTGGTCCCCAATACTAGTTTCACTCTCATGCTATTCCACACTCAGCTTCCAGCTATTCATCAGAATAACCACTGCTGTGTTTCTTCCATTTCAGTTTCAATTGGCCTATCCAGAGGCTTCTGCTCCAGATAGCTAGACTCTGGCTGTGTCTCTGTGAATGAGCTTGGTTTCCAGATTTAGGGATAGTGATTCTCCCTGCGACCTTGGTTTCAGATTGGACCAATAAAACTCAATATTTTTAGTTTGTCCCTATTTTCCTTATTTCTCACTTCCTTTTAGAAGTGAGAATTCTAAGTTCTTGACATGTCAGAACTAAAATTACAAGTCCAGCTCATTCTTTTTTATTCACCTTTTCTGGCCCTCCTTTCTCTTCCAGACATATACAGGTTGGACTGCAATGTTAGGTTCTATGTTCTTTTTCCTTTTCTACTGATACTCAAGGATTAAGTGAAATCTCAAATTTGTGGCTCCAATAACCACTGAATTCCAGATTCATACACTCAATAAACTCCATGTTCCTTACACACAATCTCATATATCTCTATATGTGTGTTGGGGTGGGTGGGGGAGAAGGTGTGGGTAAAATTATCAGTGGAACATCTATAGAACCTGCAGTTTAAAAAGAGGAAGGAATAACATTTATTTCAAAAATAGGACACGCATCGAGTGTCCTGGAGGACACTGACCCTGGAGGCATGCTCTCAGTCAATGTTCATACCCTAAAAATAGCTAGCTTCAACAAATATTTATTGACAGAATGGAGAATTATTTGCACTATATTCATAGCTAGACACATGTATTATGAATTTCATTTAATTTCAAAATATTTGCTAGCTATAAAAGCAATTAAATTGTTATTGCAATTAAATCCTTATTTCAATTTTATTAGAATTTGTATTTTCATATATCTCAAATATCTGATATCTTCTGAATAAAAACTTTAAATATCTTAATCTTAAAAATACTTTAAAGAAATTTCTGTTTAAAACATTTTCAATTTGTTTTTCTGTTAAAAAATAATTGTTGAGGGCTCAGTGGGATGTTGTGTCAAGAATGACAGCTTATTCCTGAAGAAACTCTAAGGCTTTGGTTAAAAATAAGGGGAAACAATGATCTATCAGGAAATGAGACAATGAAATTAGCAGGCTACCACATTGTAGACATTTTAAATCCATTTGTTTCAAGTGAACCAATATACATTTTTGGAATACAGCATGTCTCTTTCTGTTATTTTTAGCAAAATGGATTCCTTGCTGTGATAAGTGGAGCAATTGTTAATTTCAGTCCAAAATGGATTCTACCAAAGCAAACGTAGTGTTTTCATTTAAGCTGCTGAACAGTTATTCGGTGCTATAAATAGTCCAAAATATTATGCTACAGATTTTCCTTTCTAAAGAATAAAGTAGTAAAGGAATTAAAATAATATTTTTGGTTGCCTCTACACTTGGTATGCTTTCTGATTTAATCTTCAACATAACATATCAATGCAGGTATTGAAAGGTACATTTTATTGATATCAGAGAGGTTATCTCACCCCGGGCACTATGGAAACTATGTGCCAAGTTAAGATTTGACCTGAGTTCTGTGTGATTCCCAAGTCCATTCTCTTTGCATAATATTAGGTGCCTCTTACAATTGCATATTATTGTACCCTTCTGTTCAGGTTCAATTTAAGAGTAGACATTAATATGTAAATATTAGCATGAATTCAACATTATGATATTAATTAGGGCAACTATTTAATTTACTGTCCAAATGTGGACACTTTTGACAGTGAAAGGGATGCTATTAGTTATGTTATAGCAATAGATGTAAACTAGCACTGCTCTAATCATCCAGGGGCATATGTTTACTATAAAATTAGTAGAACAATAATGTAATGCATTATATTATACATTAGGTAGAATGTGTTATGGAGGAATGAACACAGTACTTACTTATTCCTACTGATCCTGGCTTTAGCAGTTTTTGTAGTATGATTTTAGGCAAGTCATTTACTATTTTGGTAAAATCAGGGAACCAGATAATCTCTGTGATTGTTGTTTTGTATAATAGAGGTGTTACTGTCTCATGTATCCAGTAAAGCTACCCTTTATTAATTTTTTTATGTTAAAGAAACAATGATAAATGTCAAGATATATAAAAATATTTTAGGTGCTGGATAATCCTGAAAATGTCTTGTTTAGGAAACAGGCCTAAGCTGATGATCAAAATATTATAGTTTTAACCAGTGATGACTGCTTTGTTTATAATTCAGGTTGAAGATTATTTTTGACAAAATAATAAAGCAAAACATTGTATGACTCAGTGGTTATGCATCATCAATTTCTATTAAGGTAGTTTTATTGATTTAATCGGCAGAATATTCTTTCAAGGGTCCTATACTGCATGTTTCAGAGATTCTAATATTTTCATTGCAAAATGTTCTAGGTCTAAGTAAACTTTCACGAATACACTATGTCCCAATTGTGAAAAATCACCTTTAAAATGTTTATGTTATTAAATACTCTTTTAACACATCCAGTTTAACAATAAATAGGAAAACTTATTTTCTCAATCATAGTACAATTCAATATGACTATATGGTATCAACAATAAAAGTAACTTTTCTATGAATCAGAGGTTGCTTAGAGTAACTTTTCATCATTCAATACCATATTGAAATAGAACTTTTTAAAAAAGAAAGGAAACAGCAGGTAATAGCATAAACACACACAAAAAAAGTTTTTGAATTATTTTTTGAGAATGCAAAACATTTTATTTAAATATGCTTTCTAATTTGCCTTGTGGTTTAACAAATTCTGTTTTTTAAAAATTCTAACCTAAATTATATTTATAATTAACATGTAGTAAATATCACACAGATGGCTTAAACAGCATATATATAGCCTGTCAAAGATTGTTTGCAGTGATAGTCATTTGCAAACTCAGAGATCACCTGAAAAAAAAAGACTACTCTTCTAGCCATAAAGATCTAACTCCACTCTACCTGTGTCACAGTGGTATTATGAGATACCACTCTTCTCTTTTTCTCCATAAGTGGAGTCCACTCATATAATAGTTATTGTATAGCTTTTCTTCTGCCAGGATCTTTAAGATCCAATTTCACACATGACCTCTCACAAAAAGTTTTGAAAATTACAGGATATACCCTTCCAGTATTACAGTATCTCAGAGAACAAAATGAATTTCCTAAGAAAACATTTCAAGAAAAGTCTTCTTTCAAATAGTGTCTTTCATAATATATAATTGAATTTTACCTCAGCAGGTTGTACACCAAATATGTAAATCAGACCTCAACTAGATGACTCTAGATGGCATGGTTAATCTCAATGTTGGTAGTACAATTAGAAGATCATTTACTGTCCATATCTCTTCTGGGAATATTTTAGGTATTTTGGTACATCCTAAGAAAGACTTTGGGTTATCTATGGACACAAGTCAATAGAAAAATCAAAGGAGCACAAACCAAATCCTAATTTACCTATTTTAAACCAAAAATAACAATTAGTCCTGAAAGTGTTTGTTCAAATAGCATTGAACACTGGGTGGTTGTGGAAGAATGAGTACCCATGGGCCTTGAAACATATGGAAGCTATACTAATACAGGAAAAGAAGAAAAGAAAAATGCCACTCATATTAAAATGTTTATGTTGTTCATAATAAATATTTTATGTTGATTTTGCTTAATGTCATAAATTTACTTTCTTTATATTAATCTTAAGTATATAGCAAGAGTATAATATAGAAAATTAAGAAATGGAAACCTTAGCAACTGTCCTGTTAGATGAAGCAAATCACCACATTTCTTGCATCTCATTGTCTTTACTTTAATAATAATAATTATTCCTTGCATCACCTGGATATAGAACATAAATAATTTCAACAGAGAACTTGGCAATCATGGCTCCACTGGCCTGGTGAACACATCTGAAGGAGTGTATTGACACTTTGCTTTAGTTATGTATATCATATATTGTCTTGTTTTAAAGGCCTCATACTAACCGTGTAGACAGAGCTTCTTTATATGTCTATGTCTTTGAAGTAAATGGAAGCTATGCTCTTGGAACAGATAAACTGGATTTCTGAAAAGTATGAGATTCAGTCCACATCTGAATTGCTCAGACTATATTTTAATGGAAAATGAAGCTTGAAAAGAAGAAATGGGCCTGCTGTCAGAATATCTAACTCAAGATAGTAGTCCATGTTGCCTTACTCTCTTTCAAGCTTTAAAAGTTTTATTTTCAATCTGAATATTATACTGTGTTGAAGCATGAAAATTCTCCCCAGAGGCTATGGTCAAATAGTGCGATGCAATACTAATGTTTATATCTTGGAAACAGTTGCTGGAATGTGCTTCTTAGAGAAATGGATCTTGAAAGAGAAAAAGGATATTGCTCCTACAGTGAGATAGTGAAAAATGGTGCGCTGCATTTTTGAAATAGGTATTGAATTTTTACAAAGAGTGCAAGAATCCAGGGAAATGAAGTAAAATGATAGAATTATAATTTTTCTTCATGATTACATAGGAAAAGACTATCTAAACTTTAAGCTCAGTTAACTTCCAAAAATAGAGCAAAAAAATCCAACAGATAAAAGTTGTTACTTTTGTTATTTTTGTGTATATTTTTGTATGTAATTTTACATTTACATGTATTTTTTGTAATACATGAGGGAAAATGAAAACACAACTTTTCTAAATAGAACTATTCTATTAGTTCACAAATACTTCACATATCACTGGGGAAATATTTTATTCATAATGAAGAGTCAGATAAATAAATGAAAAACATAATGCCAGTATAATGGCATGGATGGTTATAATTCTGTATTTGATATTCTGATTTATAAAGCACTCTTTATGACATGGAGAGAATTTTTTAACCTAAGTTGTTTTTGATAGGCCAATATCTAATACTGATCTTTCTAAGCAGTTTAAGTAATAGGTCCAATTGAGAAAAATAAAATAAATAAATAAACAAATAAATAAATCTACACTGCCTTTATCTGAAATTTTGGTCATAGGATTTTAAAGACCACTGCATAGAAAATTAACTGTACATATCTATTTAATATTCTAAACATTAAATAGTTCTTATTCACAATATGTTAAAATACAATTGTGTCAAAAATTAATAAGCAAATTTTAAAAAGATGCATTTAATAAAATTATTTTAACACATTATGCTTACATTGGTCTTAAACTCCTCCTTATTATACTAACATATTTCATCAATTTTAAAATTTCTTATAACCTGTATATATTGTATAATGTAGTAAGATATTTGTATAATCAACATTCTATATTTAAAGTACGATTAAAAGATAAAAAATGGCTGTATTTTACAATCACTAGCATTTTGGACAAATAAGCATGAGCACTGAAATATTTTTGGAATATCAGAGCTAGTTCTGTCAAATGATAAGGCAGAAACATTGGTTTTCATTTTATTTGGTCAATAGATAATTTTGGAAGTAAGTAAACAAATTATTTTTTCCTTGAAAATACATAGAAATTAAATTCTCACAGAGCTACACAGTATTAAAATTTTGTCCCTTTTGGAAAATATGAAAATGTCCAATATTTCAACAATAAAATAATATTTTATTTCATTTTATTTTATTTTATTTGAGTATAGTTGATTCACAATGTTGTGTTTGATTCAGGTGTATAGCAAAGTGAATCAGTTATACATATACATATATCCACTCTTTTTCAGATTATTTCCCAATATAGGTCATTACAGAGTACTGAGTACAGTTCCCTCTGCTATACAGTAGGTCCTTATTAGTTATCTATTTTATACATAGTAGTGTGTATATCAATAATCATTTTAAGATTAGAACTCATTATTTTCATTGAAGAATATCAGTACTCCATTGGATGATTAAAATACAATCATCCATTCCACTGTTGTTGGACATATGTTTTTTTCCCAGAGTTGACTTATTGTAAATAATGCTGACATGACCATCTTGTGCATTTGTAATGTACATATGTGTGTGTGTGTTTGTTGGCATATACTCAGGAGTATATGCTTGGGAGTATATACTTAAGGAGAATTGCTGCATCACAGGATATGCAAATGGTAAATTTTAGTAGACACTGCCAGACAATTGTTTAGGGGAGTGGTACCAATTTACACTCTCAACAATAATGTATGAGAGTCCAAGTTGGACATCTTCTAGAAAACTCTTAGGATCGTCACTCTTTTGAATTTCAGCTATTTGGGTATTAAAATAATATAAATAATATAACAGTATAGTTTTATTTTGCATTTTCCTAACGCTTAGCAATGTTAAGATGTTGAACAATTTTAGTATGTTTATTGGCCATTTGGGTAAACTCTTTTGTTAAGTACCTGTTGAAATCTTTTGCCTATTTTTTAGGATATGGTTTAGATAGCACTCAGTTATATATAATGCAAACATCTTCTACAGCTCTTAAAATTAAATCCTTTGGGAAACATGAATCAAACATATTTTACATAGATATATAGACATATATATAGACATGAATCTATATTTCCTATATCTCTGTCCAGCTACAGCACTCTAATCTCCTATCTATCATCTCTCCAGCTGTGTCTAATTTTCACAGTATTTCCGTGTACCCATGAAATATACAAAAAGTAATTGTCCATATAAGCAAGAATAGAGTTCACAATTGACAAAGCAACAAATTTTGATTCTTTTGAGGTGACTATCAGAAAGCAGAAGTGGATACATTACTAGAGTAAAGAATGCAAAGAGAACACAAATATCTAAATCTCATGAAATTATGTAGGCGATATTAAGAAATGTGAGAAAATACAATTGAAGGAGTTCAAACTTTCACTTTTTTTATGTTTCTATGAGTATTCCTCATATTTCATATTACATTATAGTTATTGAATTATGTGTTTTACCTGTTAAACTATAACCTCTCTGATAAAGTTTTCAATTCCTATTTAGAATTCCATGGACATTTAATTGATTAACAAATGAAAGAGCTTTTAATCTAGCCAGATGTAGTCAAAAGGTAAATAACTTTTCAATATCATGTTTAAAATTTTTTTTAAAAATTAAAATAAATGCCATTAGATTAATTTCTAAACTAACAATACAGATCATCAGTGCAAGAAAGAGACATATTTAGGGACTAGAAAGGTATTTAGGAAGAGAGATTAAAATATAAATGTTACAGCAAAGGAAACCATAAACAAAAAGAAAAGCCAACCCTCAGAATGGGAAAAGATATTTGCAAACTAAGCAACTGACAAGGGATTCATCTCCAAAATATACAAACACACACACACAAAAAACAAACAAACAAAAAAAAACTTGGGCTTCCCCTGGTGGCGCAGTGGTTGCGCGTCCGCCTGCCGATGCAGAGGAACCGGGTTCGCGCCCCGGTCTGGGAGGATCCCACATGCCGCGGAGCGGCTGGGCCCGTGGGCCATGGCCGCTGAGCCTGCGCGTCCGGGGCCTGTGCTCCGCAACGGGAGAGGCCACAACAGAGGGAGGCCCGCATACCACAAAAAAAAAAAAAAATATATATATATATATATATATATACACAAACAAGTCATGCAGCTCAATATCAAAAAAACAAACAACCCAATCAAAAAATGGGTGGAAGATCTAAATAGACATTTCTCCAAAGAAGACATACAGATGGACAGAAAACACATGAAAAATTCTCATCATCACTAATTATTAGAGAAATGCAAATCAAAACTACAATGAGGTATCACCTCACACCAGTCAGAATGGCCATAATCAAAAAATCTATAAACGATAAATGCTGGAGAGGGTGTGGAGAAAGGGAACCCTCCTACACTGTTGGTGGGAATGTAAATTGATACAGCCACTATGGAGAACAGTATGGAGGTTCATTAAAAAACTAAAAATAGAGCTACCATATGATCCAGCAATCCCACTCCTGGGCATATATCCGGAGAAAATCATAATTCGAAATGGTGCACCCTGATGTTCATTACAGCACTATTTACAATAGCCAGGACGTGGAAGCAACCTAAATGTTCATCAACAGAGGAATGGATAAAGAAGATGTGGTGCATATATACAATGGAATATTACTCAGCCATAAAAAGGAACAAAATAATGCTATTTGCAGTGACGTGGATGGCCCTAGAGATTGTCATACAGAATGAAGTAAGTCAGAAAGGGAAAGACAAATATCTTATATAGCTTACATGTGGAATCCAGAAAAATGATACAGATGAACTTATTTGCAGAGCAGAAATAGAGCCACAGATGTAGAAAACAAACTTATGGTTACCAAGTGGGGAAGGGGTGGTGGGATGAATTGGGAGATTGGGATTGACATACATACACTACTGTATGTAAAATAGATAACTAATGAGAACCTACTGTATAGCACAGGGAACTCTACTCAATACTCTGTAATGACCTATATTGGAAAAGAATCTAAAAAAAGAGTGGATATATGTATATGTATAACTGATTCACTTTGCTGCACAGCAGAAACTAACACAACATTGTAAAGCAATTACATTCTAATGAAAATAAATTTAAAACATAAATAAATGTTAAAGAACATTTTTTTCCTCTGATTATAGTACCAGTGGGTAGTTCTATTATGATGACCTCATTCAAAGCACTTAAGTAGATGGTCAAAACAATAGGCGTTTCTATCTCTTCTGGAGGGTAATTATTAGCACAATCTTGGTAGTCAGCATATTGGAGCATATGGTGGCTGAAGAGTTTCATCCTAGTTATGCCCTGTTGATTAATAGCCTAGGGAATTCATGGTGTCGATGTACAAGAGAAACCCTTGCCTTGTCTAGGACCATGTAATGAAGCTCAGAGCATTATTTTATGGCTGGCTGAGCACTCAGTTCTTTTAGGTACTAAAATATACTGTCAAACATACTTTCAAAATTTGTATATCACTGAAGTTTCTAAATAAAATATTTGAAACTGTACCTCCTTTTGCTTTACTTGACTGTTCCATACCTTTCCTGCCCCCTCCCTTTGGAAAATGTTATATTTCTCAGTGACATAGAAGTTGGAAACATATTAATAGTTTTAGAAAAACTCTGTTGTGAAAAAATTCAGGTATGTCAGCACTAGAGAGATAAACACTTCTTGTTGGGAATGAAAACTAATTTTATATTGTTAAGTCAGAAATACTTAGTACATGGCTTTGTATATTTCCCAGACTGCAGTATAATATATTGTTTGCAGTCATACATGGCAATATCTCCAGCATTTTTCTTAAAGTGTTATAGCCAAGAAAAATGGTAACATTAGAAAATTGTGCTTTAGATCAAAACGTCCAGGTGACAAGTTGTACTCACAGGTATTAAGCAGTGGGGAATCACATAGGAGTTTATATCTAAAACTCATTGTTTGGATAGCCTGGTGAAGGGGGTTGGACTACATGTTCTTTGCTGCCCTTAAACAGTACAGAAATCCAACAGTTTATTTTTCTGCACCCCAAACCTCTGCTTAACTGAATTGTAATTCCACTATTTAAAGTTAGTATTTTATTTTCTTAATGTGCTATTTGGCGCAGGTAGGTTTCTCTAGTTGGCAAAAAGCAAAGTACTCTGTGACTGTCACCACAAGGTAAAATTTTGAAAACATGAATGAACCTTACTTTAAAAATATATCATTTAGCAGTCATAATTGTAAAGTGAAATTCCCTCAGCTACTTTGCCTGGGAATTCAGTGGCCTTACCTTGATTATACAAATGAAGAGGCTAGGGCATGGAATGGAAAGAATCTGTCACTGGTCACTTGCCTGAGTTCATAGGATATCCAATACTAGAACTGCACAGGTGGTTTCCTAACCTACTGCAATATTTATTATTATTATTATTATTTCTAAAAGTTTTCTTCTAGTCATTGTCTGTTTCACAAAGTAATAAAAGGTACTTAGATGTTCACTATTGCAAATTTGCCCCAAACCTAAAAAGTGACTTTTCTTACATGCATTTTTAAATAATGACATTAGTTAATAAATGATAATACTGGATTACCTCTGCATATTATGAGAAAAAATTAATTCAGAATACAATACAAGCAACCAAATAAAACAAAACAATTACCACCACTGCAATAACACTATGGAAAACAAGGAAAGAATAGACTAACTTTTATACTCACTCTAAAATTTGGATATAGATAGACAGCTAATAGGAAATTAAGGAGCTATAGCTGAATAGGTAGAAATATACAGTTAAATTTATGTGTGTCTATATATATGTAAAACATATTTTATCTCATTTTTCCCAAAGGATTTTTAAAAGAATGTATTATAAATATATTTCCAGTTCATTAGAAAATATATAAGGAACATGTTTTTAAGATAATTTTTTACCCAAAGTACAACACTTCCCTGTTATATACAGATATTGAAAAGACCACATACTGTTAAGTAAAGTGCCTCTATTTTTCTTTAGTGACACCAGGCAAGATAACAACCTCATTGAGATTTGGGTTTGGCAGCCATAAAAATTGGTGTGTGTGTGTGTGTGTGTGTGTGTGTGTGTGTGTGTGTGTGTGTGTGTGTGTTGGTGGGGGGGTGAGTTGATCGTTTTTGTGAACACTTCCAGAATGAGAAATTATATTCAGTAAATTATTTTTATTCATTCAATAAGTAGTACCCATATGACCCAGCAATTCCACTCCTGGGTATATATCTGAAAGAAATAAAAACACTACATTGAAAAGATACATGCACCCCCAATGATCACAGCAGCATTATTTACAATTGCCAAGATATGGAAGCAACCTCATAGGATATCCAATACTAGAACTGCACAGGTGGTTTCCTAACCTACTGCAATATTTATTATTATTATTATTATTTCTAAAAGTTTTCTTCTAGTCATTGTCTGTTTCACAAAGTAATAAAAGGTACTTAGATGTTCACTATTGCAAATTTGCCCCAAACCTAAAAAGTGACTTTTCTTACATGCATTTTTAAATAATGACATTAGTTAATAAATGATAATACTGGATTACCTCTGCATATTATGAGAAAAAATTAATTCAGAATACAATACAAGCAACCAAATAAAACAAAACAATTACCACCACTGCAATAACACCATGGAAAACAAGGAAAGAATAGACTAACTTTTATACTCACTCTAAAATTTGGATATAGATAGACAGCTAATAGGAAATTAAGGAGCTATAGCTGAATAGGTAGAAATATACAGTTAAATTTATGTGTGTCTATATATATGTAAAACATATTTTATCTCATTTTTCCCAAAGGATTTTTAAAAGAATGTATTATAAATATATTTCCAGTTCATTAGAAAATATATAAGGAACATGTTTTTAAGATAATTTTTTACCCAAAGTACAACACTTCCCTGTTATATACAGATATTGAAAAGACCACATACTGTTAAGTAAAGTGCCTCTATTTTTCTTTAGTGACACCAGGCAAGATAACAACCTCATTGAGATTTGGGTTTGGCAGCCATAAAAATTGGTGTGTGTGTGTGTGTGTGTGTGTGTGTGTGTGTGTGTGTGTGTGTGTGTTGGTGGGGGGGTGAGTTGATCGTTTTTGTGAACACTTCCAGAATGAGAAATTATATTCAGTAAATTATTTTTATTCATTCAATAAGTAGTACCCATATGACCCAGCAATTCCACTCCTGGGTATATATCTGAAAGAAATAAAAACACTACATTGAAAAGATACATGCACCCCCAATGATCACAGCAGCATTATTTACAATTGCCAAGATATGGAAGCAACCTAAGTGTCCATCAACAGATGAATGGATAAAGAGGATGTGGTATATATATATATATATATACACAATGTAATACAACTCAGCCATAAAAAAGAATGAAATTTTGCCATTTGCAGCAACACAGATGGACTCTATAGAGCATATGCTAAGTGAAATGAGTCAGACAGAGAAAGACAAATACTGATATCACTTATATGTGGAATGTAAAAAATACAACATACTAGTGAATATAACAAAAAAGAAATAGACTCACAGACATAGAAGACAAATTAGTGGTTACCAGTGGGGAGAGGGAAGGGGGAGGGGCAATATAGGGGTGGAGGACTGGGAGGTACAAACTACTGGGTGGAAGACAGGCTTAAGGATGAATTGTACAACATGGGGACTATAGCCAAATTTTGTAATAAATGTAAATAGAAAGTATCCTTTAAAAAATGCATAAGGGCTCCCCTGGTGGCGCAGTGGTTGAGAGTCCGCCTGTCAATGCAGGGGACGTGGGTTCATGCCCCT
>NC_041223.1:64984388-65015527 GCF_002837175.3 Physeter macrocephalus
AACAGTGAGAGGCCCACATACCACCAAAAAAAAAAAAAAAAAAAAAAAAAAGCATAAAAATTTGTAAAATAGTACCAAATAAAAATTATTAAGCAACCAGTATTAACAAAGGTTGCTTTCTAGTCCCTTGTAATAATAAAAGGAAACAGTTTTCTGTCTTTATGGAGTGTACATTCTACCAGGAAACACATGGCACAGTGAGATTCCAGTTCTTATTTCTTGAGGTCAACTATATATTTTTCAATAGATTTCTCCTGTTAGTCTGCCCTAATATTTTTATTTGGTACACAGGAAATGACAAAAATATGTAAAAAAGAAAAGGAAAGGGAAAACCACAGAAAACTTTCTTTAGACTCATTTTAATCTTTATATCCCTAAAGCTTATATAATTTTACTTTTTAAACATGAAAAAATCATCATGTCTGTGACACTGAAATTACTATAACATCTATAAATATCCATAACATTATCTTTTCTTTCTAGTGGCTGACTGCCATGCTTTCTGTAATATCATTGGTCACAAATTTAAAAACGTTTAAAATAAGGAGGAAATCATTATTAGTTACACAAAGTTAAGTTTACTTGAACTTATTAAACCTGGTAGATTCCCGTTGACAATATAAACATCTTTCTAGGACTGCCAAATTCAATAATAAGAACAATTTCTTAATCCATGTTTTTCTTAACATTTATTTAAAATATCATAAATCCATAAAATCTAAGTTGATTTTCCACAAATGGATTTCTTATATCTGTCAATAGAATAACTAGATTCAATATTTTTTAAGCTCAAGGAGTATCTCCATGCCTAAAATAAATGTCTTTCCCATTACTGAGTAAAGAAACATGTTAGCCAAAGGAAGTGTGTCAATCCAGTTTAACAGAAAAAATAATTATACACTGGAAGAAAAATTATAAAAATAATATTTAATGGAGCAAATATGAATTATAAAGACTTTACTGGTTATATGTCTTAGGAATATGAATGTTTCTGTAGTAGTAGCAGCAGAAGCAGCAGGATTAGTAGTAGTAATATAACAATAATAAAATCAAGTAACCTTCAATCCTCACTTGAATATAGACATCTGAAAATACTCACTGAGTCAAATCTAAGTTGCTTAGATTGAGCAAGTCAGCTAGATATTTATAAGGCAGAGCTTTACAGAGGACGGATCAATGAAGAGAAAAATGTTAACAAAGCTGCATATAGGTCCTGTTGCATCTCCAGCCAATATCAATCTGCACATTTATAGTGTGAAATCAAACTATTCTAAGAAATCACATGGAACAGGGAGTCACATAAATTCTCAGAGGGTAGAGTAGAGAGACCACCTTGCTGAGGTCATGGTTGAACGTCATTGAATACCCTGGAAGGGCTACACCTTTGGAGTGGGGTGAAACTAGTCCCAGATTAAAGGTTATTCTAGATGTGCCCTATTAAAGCTTAACAACAAATTTCAAAATTAGTAAGCTGATCTGTAAATAACTGTCTGCCAGAGCAAAGTATAAGAATGTTTTATAGAGTAAAAAAAAAAAAAAAAAATTCAGCATTCAACAATGTACACTTTATGAATCTGGCTTCCAATAAAATATTATCATATATGAAAAAAGTAGAAATATTTAACTCATAACTAGAAAAAATAAGCCAATAGATTTAAACTGAAACATGACAGAGATGACAGAATTAGCAAAGGACATTAACAATACAGTTACAGAAATACTCAATATGTACATAAATATAAAGACAAGCATGAACATAATAAAAAGAGAAAAGATATAAAAATAACAAAAACATCTAGAGATGAAAAACATGTCTGAAATGAAAATTTCACTAGATTGGATTAACAGGAAATTAGATACTACAAAACAAAATATCGGGAAACTCAAAGACAAAGCAACAGAAACTACTGAAAATTGAGGACATCCTGAAAAATGATACTGAAATAAATAAATAAAACTTCAGTGATGTATGAAAAGTATTAAGGAATTTAACATACATGTAATCAAAGTTGTGGATATGGAGCAGACAACACACAAAAAAAACATTTAAAATATAACTAATTTTCTTCATTTGATGAAAAATACAAGTCTACAGACTCAAGAACCTCAAAAACCACAAGCAAACTGAACTCAGTAAAATAATACCAAGATACTCCATAACTGAGTTGTTTACCACCACTGCTAAAGAGAAAGCAGCAAGAGAAAAAAGGGTTTACGACATACAGGAATAAATTTAAGTATTATTACAAACTTTTTGTCAGGAACTATGTAAGCCAAAAGGTAATGTCTTTCAAAAAATACTGTGAAAACAACAACCAAAAACCATGAATATGGAAATCTATATTCAACAAAAATATCTTTTAAAAATGCAGGCAGAGGGCTTCTAATTTCTACTTAGGGTATATAAAACTAGAAAGAGCATTGTTTCCACCCTTACAGAAACAAACAAAATAGCTGGACAAAGTGTAAAGTGTACCACTTTTCTTAACTTATCAGAGACCTGAATGTGCTGGGCAAAAAAACCCCTGAAATCCGTGGAATCTGAAATCTCTAAAATCAATGTAAACCTGCAAAAAGAGAAAGGACATGACTACATGCTTATCTGGGCAGAAGCAGACTTACACTTATGAGAATTGTTAAAAAACTGAAAATTGTCAAATAACTGGTAAAAGCTGAATGTGATCTAGCAGAATATAGAATCCATGGGAGATGTAAATGCACCCAATTACATGCTCTTCACATGAAATTCAATGGGAGCTCACCAAACAATTGATGAGAAACTTGAGAAAGCATCCCTTGTAGCGTAAACCAAGGGAAGAGCAACAACGGCTGCTGAAGGAAATATATGATACAACTCCTTATCTCCTACCTCCAAGAGAGAAGGAAAGCCTTAAATTGGAAGAGAAGGGCAACAGATAAGTCACCCTTAAACACAGTGGAAGGAAATAGACACACATTTTCTACCCTGGGGAAAGGGCAAGAATGCATGCTGTACTCAGAACTATAGCTACAGGAAGAGCAGGCCACACTCTCAAGACTCAGGGGAAGAATGGTTGCCTAAGCTGAAACTTACTAAGAGTAATTGATAATGAGTTTTCCCCCATAACCCAACAACTAACTACCAGGCTAACCAAATCAAAAACAATCAGCAATGAAATACTCCTAGAAAGAAATCCTCTCTGAAATACAGCAGAAAGGGAAGGCCTAGAGCTAAATGTGGAACATTAATTGAAAGAAAGTCTCTGATAAATAAATCCCCACTCTAAACACAAGTAATCACTAAAGGAATTTAAAGCCTGTGGGGCATTGGGGGTAACCACAGAAACAATAAAATCCAACAACCCACCTTTACTCCTGAACAGATTAACCTCAAACCTCACAGGAAAGGTCTAGCAGAAGAAAAGATATGAAGCTATGTTAATTTCAAAGCATAAATTTTGTTTACTTCAGTCTTTATTATCTTATACAAGCTTTCCTATTAAAAAAATTATAATGAAATGAAAACACGCACCAAAAAAATCAAGAAATGAAAACATGTCCAAAGATACAATAATTGAAAGAAACAGACGCAGATATATGAGGGAATTTAAAATAATTATGATTAATATGCTAAAGCTTTAGTGGGAAAGGTAGCCAACATGCAAGATAATATAAGCAATTTCAGCCTAGAGATGGAAACTATAATGTAAACTGTAAATAGACAGAGAGAGGACAGGAAGAAAAACTTTAGTTTCGTACATGGAAGAAATGTGCTGAGTTATGAAAAAAATTAATGAATTTTAAGATAGGCCATTAAAATTTACCCAAACTAAAATATAAGAAAAACTGAATTAAAAAATCAGAAATGAGAATTCAAGAGCTGTGAAACAATATCAAACACGCCAATGTATATCTAATTAAAATACCAGTGGAGGGGGCTTCCCTGGTGGTGCAGTGGTTGAGAGTCCGCCTGCCGATGCAGGGGACGTGGGTTTGTGCCCCGGTCCGGGAAGATCCCACATGCCACGGAGCGGCTAGGCCCGTGAGCCATGGCCGTTCAGCCTGCACGTCCGGAGCCTGTGCTCCGCAACGGGAGAGGCCACAACAGTGAGAGGCCCGCGTACCGCAAAAAAAAAAAAAAAAAAAAAAATACCAGTGGAGAAGAGAGAGATAACAACGTAGAAGAAACATTTAGGGAAATAATAGTCAAGAAGTTTTTAAAATCAATGACAGTCTCCAAACCACAGAACAAAGAACTCAGAAGCTCAAAGAACATCCAGCATGATATACACGTGCGTCTGTGTACACACACATGCACACGCACACTTACAGTCCTAAGCATTTCAAGCTCAAACTGTTACAAAACAAAAAACAAAGAAAAAATCTTGAAGGCAGACAGAGAAAAAGGCATGCATTGTATACAAAGAAAATAATTACAGAAATTTTTTGTCAGAAATCATCCACAATGGAAGAAAATGGAGTGACTTTTTTAAAGTGCTGAAATTAAATATCTGTCAACAAAGAATTCTGAACTGAGTAAATGTATCTCAAAAAATAAAGGAGAAATCAAAATTTTGTAATACAATAAAAAGTACAAAATTTATTATCAGCAGAACTGCTTATTAGAAAGGACAATTGTGATTTTTCAGACAGGATGAATACAATATCAAACAGAAAACTGTATTTACATGAAATTTGAAGAACACTAGAAACAGAATAAACCTTAGTTTTCTTATTTTTCAATTGTTCTAAAATATAACTTTCTGTTTATAACCAAAACAGTGGCAATATCATGTTTTCAAAAAAGCTGTAAAATTAAAATGCATATATAAATAGCAAAAAGGATTAGAGGAAAGAATTGATAAAATACTGTTGCAAGTTCCTTACACTAGAAGTCAAATGGCATACATTTGTTTGAATGTAAATGTTGATTAATTAAAAATGCATATTTTAAGCCCTAGGGGGAAAAAGACTCAAATGTTTCAATATAAAAATACTGAGTTAATGGTGGACATAACATCTATATGATATCTATAAGACACCCAACTTTAAATATAAGCACATAGTCAAGATGAAAGGAAACTGATGGGTGGAAGCTAAGCCATTAATCTAAGACAATAAAGATTTCAAAACTAGAAACAATTTTAGGAATAATAATAATAATAATAAAAGAGTTATTTCCCTAAGAAGGTATAACAATCCTAAATGTGAATGCATCTAAAATAGCTTTAAAATACGTGAAGCAAAAACTGATAAAACACAAAGGAAAAATAGATAAATTGGTATAATCAGCAATCCAAGTTGAAGTCTCCTATACTACTCTCTCAGTAAATGACTGAACAGAAAATCAGTAAGAATATAGAAGACCTGAACAACACTACTTACCCACTCAACCTAATTGACTTTTATAGAACAGGCCACCAAATAAGAGCTAAATACATATTTTTGTCAAGTGTACCTGAAACATTCACCAAGACAGAACATATTCTGGGCCATAAAACAAATCTAACAAGTTTAAAAAAACTGGAAGCATTAAAAGTATTTCTTTGACCATAGGGAAATAAAGTAGAAATCAGTAATAGGAAGATAACCTGGAAAATTCTCAAATATTTGGACACACTCTTTTAAATGACACACGTCAAAGAGGAAGTTTCAAGGAAAATTAAAACAAAATATGTGAAACTGAATGAGAATCTAAATATAACTAACACATTTGCAAGACACAACTAGAGCAGTTCTCCATGCTCTGAGAATTTCTTAACCTGTAAAAAGACGTCTACAAAATATCTACAAACAACTTCATACTTAACGTTAACATTTACCCCTTAACTTGGGAACAAGTAAGGATGTACTCTTTCACCGGACCTATTAAACATTCTAGTGGTATTCTGTATGTCTTAGCCAGTTCTACAAGATAAGAAAAATAAATAAATGGAATGCATATTGAGAAGAAAGACATATAACCAGCTCTATTAAAGAAGACATGATTGTCTACATAGAAAGTCTCAAAGAAATCTATGAAATAAAATTTCCTAGAACTAATACGTGAGTTTAGCAAGATTGCAGGATACAAATTCAGTATGCAAAAATCATAAAATGAGGCATTTTTCTGATTTGGTGTCTGGGAATCTTGACTGCTCTTGCAACTGGGTTCAGTTGGTACAGGCTACTTTTTTTGATAATATTTTAGAAGAAAATAATACATGATTAGTCAAAAGGAACTAAAACAATAGAATACTGTGGGAATGCTCTATTGTTTAAATGGTTAATATAAGCTTGAGCAAACATACAGAGATCTATAAATAATGTACAAAAACAATTTCTGGATGCTGTTGTTAGCATGGTAGATATAATTTATTTTAAAGGATGAATAATCATATTTGTGCCATAAAAAATAATGTGGGAAAATGGATTTTATTCTTTTCTTTCTCCTAGTCCCCAGATTCCTTATTCAAGATTCAACACTAAGGAAAGTACTATTTAAAAGAGCAATTTTGAAATCCGTGTTAAAATTGGTAAGCTTATTATTTTGGGAATTCCAATTTTAATGTGATTTCATGACATTAGGTTTCCCTATGTTCAAAGCAGTTGCATCTTAGAATATAAGCAATTCACAAGTTTCGTTAATATTATTAAGAGAGATAAATGCAAATAAATTGTCCTTGATTTAAAGTATTAATAAAAAAAAGAATAGAAGAGTATTGCTTTTTAATCTTAGACTGAATTCAAAATAAGCTAATGATGTGCTTTGGGAACCACAAGACATAGCTATCCTAGGCTCCATATGCATTGTTAGTGCAGCTACAAGTGAGCATACCACTTTATACTAGTCGGGTACATTCTGGAATACTGTGTTGTTCTGCTCTTTGTACTTAAAGAGTAACAAAATCAAAGCAAGACACATCCAAGATAGTATGAAAGGGTTGCTCAAGATTCGCAATATCTCATTGTAAAAAATAATGGTTGAAAGAATGAGTGGGTATATATGGCCTAGAAACAAAACAAAGACAAAATAGTTAATTTAAATATAATTATTCATTCACTAAATTCATTGAATGGTAACTATGTGAGGGTCACTGTTCTAGGCTCTGAAGATATAGTTGTATCAGGAACAATGTTTCTTGATTTCACGGATTTTATAAATCAAGCGAAGTTAAAAAAATTAAAAGTAGACATATTCATGAATAAGAAAATTTCAGATAGTTATAAAAGCTGTGAGAAAAATAAAACAGCATGATTTTATACAAGGCAGATCAGTGTGGCTAATTTAGATCAAGTGTTCAGAAAACCTGAGCATCTGAGCTAAGACATGAATCACAAGGAGATGCCATGTAAAAATCAAGGGGAATAGCATTCCAAGCAGAGAGGAGATAGTAATGCAAAAGCCTTTGGGTGGAATTGAGCTTCACTTATTTGAGCAATTAAAAGATAGTGTGACTGGAATGTCACGGAGGGAGATTATGTCAGCGAAGTAAGAAGGGGCTTTGAAGGAAAAAGTAATGAATAGATTTTATTCTATATTCAGTGGGAATCAGAAGCAGTGGTGGGGTAATTAGGTAGAAAAATAATCTGATTTGTGATTTAAAAGAATATTCTGGCTGCTGTGTGCATATGGATTGTAGAGTATGGGATATTTTAGGTGACCATATCATTTAATATTCCACAAAAGCTAGCGTATACATAACTATTCCCAGTAAACCAGAACATATGATCTCCCTAGGTATAAAAAATATCTTTTGTTTGTCTACTATTTTCCACTGTTTACTCTTCCTTTCTAAAAAAACAAAAAACAAAAAACAATATTGTTCAAGTATCCACCCTTCTCATGCAGCTCTGGGAAGCTGGCCCAGTTCTGCTTTAGGAGGCCTGATTTGTCTAAGGTCACTCCCATTCTTCTTAAGAGGAAGTATTTATATTTACAGGAGGAATATTTCAGAAAGGGGGTTTTAGCCAAGAGATTCTGAGGGACATTTGTCTGGCAATTCTGAGAATTTCTTCAAGTGACTGTTTCTCTCCATTCCTATCCATATGGATACATCATCTCACTATGAGCCTGAAGCTAACACACAGAATTGATCAGAGCCAAGAGATTTGCAGTAAAATGAGCCAGTATCACAGAATTAACTCAGTTCTGAAGCCTACCTCTGAACTTCCAGTTTTGTGAGCCAATAAATGCACTTGTCATTTAAAACAGGTTGAGTTGAGCTTTCTCTTAGTTGATGTGAAACAGGGGCAGAAGTGGTAGCAAGGAAATCCATTAGATGGCTACTATACTTTGCCAGGTAAAAGTGATTATGGCTTGGGTGAGGAGAGTACCAGCGGATGAAGAGAGAAGTGGGTAGTTTGAGGATATATTTTGGGGATAATAAAAAATGGACTTTGCAATAATATGAATATGGAAGAAATTAAACATGACTATGAAATTTGTCATCTGTAAGCAGATCAGGCTTTTCTGTAACATTGTTGAGGAAAAAGTTAGAACCAATAAGTCACATAGATTTTGACTGAGTATAAAGAAATACTTTTAAAAATAATTTCTCCTGGCAAACACTCATACACTTCAAAAAATGATATCATCTTACTCTTCAAACAGTGACATATTGTCTATTACTGAATCTAATCAATATGAGATACATGCCAATTTTCATGGATATTGTGGATAGTATTCTTTCACTTAGTAAGTATAGATTAGATAGTTGAATTCTAAAGTTCTTTTTTATATTGGTGATATAATCTGGGGGCTACTATTCATTTTAATAAGGTAAAGTAGCATTTCAAAATATGTATCAAACTTCCAACCTGGAAAGAGCTTGGAAGTCATCGCTCCCCAATTTACAATAAGAAAAAAACTCTGAACAAACTGAAAAATCAATGAATTTTCTTGGACCCATCAGAAAGTGCAGGTAGTTCAATAAACCACCACCACAAAATCTAGAGAGACAAGAGGATGCCGAAAGTCATAGCTGAGATCTCCTAAACTGGAGCAGAAGCCACTGGTAGCAACTGGTAGGAATATAAACTGATAGAAACACTTAAGTGTTAGTTTTGACAGACTGATGAAAGCCTGAATGTAGACTAGTTTGCTTTTGGATTCCCTGATAATACCTTTAATTAAGATTAAGAAAGCCTGTGTTATACTTTTAAAATGGTTACCTTTACTGTATAAAATTAATGGAAATGAGAAAATTGGATAATTTAGGACTCCCTAAATATAAGAAAATGTAACATTTTAGCAATGATAATATGGGAGCACTTCTGTTCGCCAAGATGGAATAATAGTGCCTACGTTTACTGTCCCATCAGAAACAAAAACACTTCCCCCCAAAAAAACCCCACAATAATTAGATAATAAACAGTGTTTTCAAGACCCTACAAATCAAGCATCAAAGACTGTGATTCCTGAAAGAATAAAGAGAAAAATAGTGAGTAATATGAATACCCCAGTTTATATCTTAGGACAGTTTACAGGCTACTGGCAGAAAGAGGGAACCCAGGTGGGACCTAGAAGATGCCCTGAATTCAGAAAATAGAGTTGAAACTCTGAGGATACAAAAGGAGGTGGAGTTTGCAGGATAGTATTGTAGAGGAGGGAACATAGGGGAGGGAAACCTGGAGATGTATAATGGCACTCAATTTTTAAGCCGAGTACTCATCTGTGCATGTAGATGTGTATGAAGAAGCTAACAGAGAATGAGGTAAAAAAAATTACCAAATGTATCAAAGGAAACAATATCTGGTGCTCACACAGTGCTGGAAATTATGCCTGTTCCCAACAGGCACTTGGGAAAGAAACTCAAATCACATCACATTGGGTAGGATATTCAGGAAAATCTTGCCTCAGCAGGGGAAAACTATAAGCCCTAGACTGCCTGGTCCCAAACCACATAACAAATCATAAAAATAAGACTGGAGGATTTATTCTTTCCAAGGAACTTGCTCACAGAACAAATTTAAAGAATATTCAAATAAATATAAAAATACCCAGTACCTACAAGAATAATCTCCTGTAAGAAATCCAACCAAATATCACCAGGAATGCAAAAAGGCAGGAAAATAGAATCCTGCCTTTTTATTGATAATTAGGGCAATCATCAATTAAAATCAAACCATAATTGACACAGATGTTATATTTAGCAGACAATGATATTGTGTATATTCCCAAAGAAACAAAGGGGAGATGTAAGAACAAAATGAAACTAATTGAACTTGTAGAGATGAAAAGTACAATGTATGAGGTAGAAAACACCCTGGATGGGTTTCCAGGAGATTAGACATCACAGAAGAAAAGATTAGTGAACTTGAAAACATAGTAATATCCAAAATTAATGCCAGAAAGGGAAAATAATTTTTAAAAACACCAAGTGCAGCAATGAGCTTTGGTACAACTTCAAGTAGCCCACAAATAGAGGGAGGAGGCAGAAAAAATAATTGAAGAAATAATGGCTAAAATTTTTAAAAATTTGTTTTAAACTACACCTCCAAATACCTAGGGAACTTAGAAAATCATGAACAAAACAACATGAAGATGCTTACACGAACAGCATAGTCAAATCATTTAAATCTAATGATAAGTACAGAATATTAAAAACAGCCAGACAAAAAAGACACTTTACATACATGGGAAAAGATTCCTCATACAAGCAAAAAGACAGTGGAACTACATCTTTAAAATACTGAAAGAAAAAAAAAAAACTGTTAACTTAGATTCATTTCAAAATATCTTGTAAGAATGAAGGTGAAAGAAAGACATTTTCAGAGATGCTAAGATGAGAAAATTCATCACCAACAGACCAGCACTACAAGAATTGTTAAAGATAATCCTTGAGGCAGAAGGAAAATCATACCAGATGGAAAAATGGATCTACATAAATGAATGAAACACTACTATTGGTAACAATATGGCTTAATTCATGACTTCTAATGTTTAAATCGAACTTAAAAATAATGAAGATAATTAACTATTTAAACAAAAATGATAACAATGTATTAGAAGGTTAAAATAGATATGTAAATAAAATGTATGAGAACAAAAACATACAGGCCAGAATGAAATATTATAAATGTAAAGTTATTATGTTATACATGATATTGTATAATACGACTTGAAGACAGACTATAATAATTTAAAGATGTATGCACTCTCAAGCAACCACTTAGATTAAAAAGTATTTAAAAACAGTTTTAGCTAATAACTAACAAAGGAGGTGAAATAGAATCATGAAAACTACTGCATTAATCCAAAAGAAGTAAGAAAAAGAGGAAAAAGGAAACAAAGAACTGGTGGGACAAACGAAAAACAAATAGGAAGTTGATAGACTCAAACCCTAGCCATATCAATAATCATATTAAATATGCATGGTATATACACTCCATTAAAAGCAGAGATTGTCTCCTTGGACACACACACACACACACACACAGACACACACACATACACACCACAGAGTTATATGCTTCCTATAAAAAATGATCTTTAAATATAAAAACGTAAATAGGTTAAAAGTAAACAATAAAGTTACACTATGTTAAAACTAGTTAAAAGAAAGCTGCAGTGGCTACATTAGTATCAGATAAAGTACCTTTCAGAGAAAATAGTATTACAGGTATAATAGGGTTATTTTCATAAAGATAGGGGCAAACTTACCAAGAGTATATTACAATCCTAAATATTTTTGTGCCAAATAGCTCTTCAAAATACATGAAACTTAAACTCATGGAATCATAATTTTTGTTATAGTCTAACTGACAATCATATTCAGAGATTTCAACACTCCTCTCTCAATATGTTGATAGAACAATGAGACACAAAGTCAGTAAGCCCATAGAGTAATTGAACAATATCAAACAACTTGACCTAATTGTCAATTATAGAACAATCTACTTACAATTAGTATAAGATACTTATTTTCTGGAACACAAGAAACATTGACCAAAACAGACCATATTCTGGACCAAAAACCAAGTCTCAATAAATTTAAAATCATTTAAGTCATGCAAAGTATGTATGCATGTCAGTAAATTGCATATCAGTAACATAACTATATATGGAAAATTTCCAAATATTTCAGAAGTAAATAACATACTTCTGAGTAACTCAATGTGAAAGAAGAAATCAAAATGGAAACCTGAAGGATGAAATTAAAAACACAAAATACCAGAATTTGTAGTATACTGCTAAAGAAGGAGTTCAGGGAAACTATATACACTAAATATTTATATTATAAGTAAAATCATCTCAAATGATGAGCTCATCCTCTACTTTAAGAGACCAGGAAAAGAAGAGAAAAGTAAATCAAAGAAAGTGGAAAAAATAATTAAGATAATACAAAATCAATAGAATAGAAAACAGAAAATTGACAGAGAAAAATCATTAAAACCAAAAGCTGTTTCTTTGAGATTAATGCAATTGGTAAAATCACACTGATAAGTAAAAAAGAAAGGACAATGTTAAAAATGACCAGTATCAGAAATATCACAAGAGATTTTGAAGATACTAAAAGGATAATGAGATATTATACACAACTTTATGCCTATAAATAGGACAACTTAGATAAAACGAACATATTCTTAAAAAATACAAACTACCAAACCTCACTCAAGAAGAAGTAAATAATGTGAATAGCTCCATACCTACTAACAATTTGAATATGTAAAATGAACAAATAAAAACTTTTTTCCATAAAGAAAATTCTAGGTATAAATGCTTTCACTAATGAATTTTACCAAACCTCTAAGTCAAAAATAATACCAATTATATATAAACTCTGCCAGATAATTAAAGAAGAAGGAGTACTTCCTAAGTTAGTCTATGAAGTCAGTGGTATACTGATACTGAAACATTAAAAGAAAACTATAGAACAATATCATTCATGATCACAGATGACAAAACACTAAATAGAATTTTAGAAAAAAATCAATAGCATGACCAAATGGTTTATTCCAGAAATGTAAGTTTGGTTTAACTTTCAAAAAAAATTAATGTAAATAACTGTATTTTAAAAAATACGATCATCTCAATAAACTGGAAAACCAATTGACAGAATCCAACATTAGCAGATCAGATTAGAAGGGATTTTTCTCTACCTGAGAAAGGCATCTCGGAAGCTTACAAATAGCACCATACTTGGAAAACCACTGAATGCTTTACAAAGAATGAGAATACAAACCACAGATTGATAGAAAATTTTTTATATATGTGAAAATAAAGCATATGTTAACACCAATACATACATACAAATGTGTTTAACAGCTTAATCTGTAATAGATTAAAATAGTGAACAACCCAACATCAATCAACAAGTGAAAAGAAAAAATTAGAGTCAATCCTTTACAGTGAAATGCTAATCAGTCAAAAAAAAAAGGAATCAAATACTGATTCATCCTTTGACATGGATTATTCTCAAAATTATTATGCAGAGTGAAAGAATTCAGACAAAAATGAGTATATAATGTATAATTGCATTTATATAAAATGCGAGGAAGTACAAATTAATATATAATGACATAAAGCTGGTCACTGGCTGCCAGGGGTTAGAAGGGGGATGAGCAGGAGAGAGGGATTACAAAGAACTTTCAAGAGAAAGTTAATCTAAGTGTCTGTCAAGAAGAAAATCAATAGGAAGCTGGATGGTATTTTTTGCCACAGAACTCCACCCCCAAAATTTCAGGAAATTGAGAGCAGTAGCTATCTTGGAAGACTGGGATGAAGACTGGTCTAAAAACAAGCAAATTATCTGAAAATCGTAACAGTGTAATTAGGCCATCATAAATACAGGCACCTAATCCTTCTCGTACTAAGCACAGAGATTTATCTTAGGCATACTTATACCCATTAGGCAAACACTGGAGCCTTTGCTCCTGGGGAAATATCTGTCACCAGAGAAAAGTTCAGCAATCTCTGATATTTGTATATTCTTCTTTTTTATTACCTTGCAGTGAAGCTGACTGATCAAAACCCCTGCTTCTCACACAGAAATTCTAATGAGCATTTTAGTGCTTCAATCTAAACTATAAACTGATAGCTAAACATTCCTAGATATATGAGGACAACACAACCATAAAAATAATTAAGAGGACCTTGTGTGTGAATAAGAGAAGAAATTTCAATATGAAGTAAGAACAGGATGCTATTTAGAAAAGGATCAATCAAAGAACAAGGAGATATTCTTAGGAATTAAACTTATGGGAGCCCCAAATTAATAAAAGGATAACTCATATTTAAAATGTCAGAAGAAATGAATTATTAAGCTGAGGAAATTACTCAGGTATGACATAATTTTTAAAAAGGTAGAGATGGGCAATATTAGAAAAATGATAAGTATAATAGAGGTTCAATTCAGGAGGTACCAAGTCCATATACTAGAAAGTCCAGAAACATAGGTCAAAGAAAAAGGAGAGAAAGTAATTAACAAATATTAATAGAAAAAAAAATTCCCAGAACTGAGGACACATGTTTCTATATTTTTAAAGGGCTCAATGAAGCATAACACACAAGATACACACACAAATACAATATTGTGAATTTTTCAAGGATAAAAAAATTTCTCATAATTTCTGAAGAGAATTAAAGAGTTCACATACAGAGGATTAAAATGATAATTCCATTAGAATGGTCAAGTGTTAACACTTGAGGGCATAGTATAATGGAGGTAATGCCATTTAAATTTTAAAGAAACATTATTTAATCCAAATATTCTATACACAGTGAAACCATTGATCATATGTGAGACCACCATTAAAGTATTACAAAACAATCAGTGGTTTTAAAACTGTCCCTCCCATGTACTCCTCAGTTATCTGGAAGATATGTTCCACGAGTAATGAAAAAAGAGAAGGATATAACAGCCATGGAAGAGGATGGGAAGACCTTTGAGAATAGTCTGAAATAATAAAAACAAACATTCTACCTTGGAGCAAGGAAGAGGACTTTAGAAGGGATGCCTCCAGAGAGCAAGAAAGAATCCTGACATGTTTGCACTGAGTCGAATTTTAAACTTCTGTTGGAGATTGGGGGAACATATTATTGAATGATGCAGAGGAAAGTATTCAACATAAAAAATGCAATTACTAAGCCTAGGAATAACAAAATGGTATGCAACAAAGACAATGTGTTTATTAAACATTCCTTAGTGCACCTGGATTTTTAATAGTCTTAAGAAGATCTTTAATAGTTCTTATATCTTTGATAGTCGTAAGAATGTAAGAAATGTATATTCATTTAACTGATCGTTCATTATTATTTCATAAATTATTAGTTTTTTTCTATTTTAACAACCCTGAAATTAGAATACATTTCATAATCAAGCAACAGCATCTTATAAGAGTTCTCAGCCAGGGTTCATTTATGATATAGTTGTCTGTACATGAAGGAATATGGTTACTAATCCTGGTGGCATGCCCAGGACAGCTCTAACACCTGGTTTTTTTCATGCAACAAACTAATTACCACTTAAGGAAGAAATGAGAGTACCAGTAGTGGTCTGAAAACTTTCCATTGACATCTTCTTTTAAAATCAAGAAAATGGCAGGGTGTTAGAGGTTTGGAAAGAATTCAAGAGAATATAGTGAGGCAGTCTTGTGTAATACCCTACCTTTCCCGCACTCTTGGTAGTACAGAGGACATGAATATTATTTTGAAAAAACATTTTAAAAAACGTGAGTTGAAGAGTAATTCATAAGTCTGATTCTCAACGGAAAGAAATTTTAAGTAATTATTTTTATTTTCCTTTTTATGTAGGCAAAAGTATAATATATGATAAAACATTCCTAAATAAGTCTAAAAAAGTGCTTTAAATAGATATAATAGAAAAATTATATAAGAAAAAAAATTTGTCACAGTTTAATTAGTAGCATTTTATCTAAGTAATAGCATAAAATAATACTGCATCATATAACCAGTGGCAGCTTAGACTTGACTAAATCAGTAACACAGTGGAGGACAGGAATAAGAAAGAATGCTGTTGGTGGGCTACAGCAAATACAGGACCTCTACTATTGTATTTTGCATAACCTCATGGACATTATTCATATTGCAATCTATACAGGTGGTGTCCCTTGGAGCACAAGTTCAAAACTGCTATGTTGCAGCCCAGACTGAATGAGTCCAAACATTATATTTCTTAGAAGTCAATACATAACATCTGAAACCTGAAACATTAGGGAACAGTAATTTCCTAATAGTGAAGCATTTCGAAATACGAAGGAAAATATCAGAAAACCTTCTAAAATAATTGAAAGGCATCACTCACAAGCAGTAAAGGACACAGGCCCTTGACCTCTGTTTTCTAATTGTATGAGTTGTAACTTTGTTTTTAAACTAAGCACATGGACTACCTTAATAATTTTTAAACAATAAAGAATATAATTAAATAATTTTAATACAGCAAATGATTTTTGACTGTTAATTTAATTGTGCAGAATATAGGAAAAGGTAAAAAAAATAAACATCCATGTTCACATGGACTACTTCCATTTTCTGTGTATTTATTTTTGATGATAACTGACAAAATTTTAGATTGTAAAAATCCTTTTATCTGTAAAATAATCAGCATAGGACAGTTTTGCCTTTGGTATGCTATAGAACAGTTGTTTTTTTGAATGAATAACATTAAAGTGCTTTATTGCTAAAGATGATTTTTAGATCTGGATAACACATAGAAAGAACAAAGGTTTCAGCAAAACTGGGTGAGGCAGGATGGGGAATGAGAAGGCAGAAAGGACGAGAACATGTGCCAGTAGTTGATGACAGAAAGTCAGGGGCAAGGACTCAAGGATGACATTGTTAGATTGCCAGAGAAGAGGGGGCGATCATAGATTTCCCTATTTTAAAATCAGAGCATGCTTCAAATGCCCAGAGGTCTCTTACCTACTGTAAGAGAAAGTTGGATGATCACTTTTCCTTTCCTGACAAAATTGGAGGGCTGTTCGAGTGATTATCTGCCATCTGTTGTCTACAGCAGTTCAATTGCTGAAGAGTCCTCTAGAAGTGGGGGGGAGAAAGAGCTCATTCTTGACGGAAGGTTGAATGTACATTCAGAGGTAGATTCAGCTGAGCAAGTGCCCAGCTAATCCCCTTTGCACACAGGGACAAGGCTGCCACCAACTCTAATTGATTCTGAAATGAATCTGTATAGAAAATTAGAAGGTTTTGGATTCCCATGTGAGCTTCAATAAAGAGCCAGGATGTAAGCCTGACAGCTGAATGGATTCAGAAATGAAAATCTGATAAGCGGCTTAAAACTGTACTTAAGTCCAGAAATGATTTGAATGTTGTTGTTAATGGCACATTGTATGTTGTCACCTAGTTAATTATCTCTGAAGATGAGTTCTTGCGGAGGAGAAGATATGCCATTCTTCCACAGCTTTTCCTCGTCACATATTTATTAACTTCGTCCCCTTTCCCAACTATCATTGCTAGAAGGCAGAAAGAAAGGATTAGGCTGCTGCAGCTCCTCTGTGGCTGTCAGTTCACTGTGCCAAACTTCAAATATGAACTGTTGCATGTACTGTCACCGACATTTCCTTTTACATCTTCATTTGCAAATGAGGAGCTGACATTTGTTAGGCCTTGTATTTGCACACAGTTCCACCACATGAAAAGCAAACACTGTCACTGCTGGCTACTTTGTTTATTCCTTTTCAGATAGTATATGGCCTATTTAGAAATTTTCTTCAGAATATTTTTTTTTAACTAACTGAGCTAGATAGTCATAGAGCTACATGTCCTCATTTTATTCAGGAAGCCGTCTGCAGTTTATGGAGCGTGCACGGCATTTGATAGCTATTTACAAATGTATTTTTAAAACCGATTTGCACTTCTCTGGCTTATATTCTTTGGGTTTAGTTTCTCTACATAAATGTAGGTTCATTTTGTGATTTAAGAGTTCAGGTTTCTTACCCATCGATCTTTTTTTTAAAAAAATCGGAAAATATTTTCTACCAAATGAAAATAATGAAGTGAATTATAAAAGCATAATGCATTTTCCAAATATTGTCTTTGGTTTATTAAAGTTCCATCTTTTCAGAAGTAGCTTGACAATGTCAACATATTCAACATCATTAAGACAATTATCTGGTACTATTAAGGGCCTTTCTGTGAAACAGAAGCTTGAGGACAGCCTCCTAGAACAGTACAAATGCCTGGAGGTAAGCTGATTCCCAGTTTAGAAAGGTAGAGGAGGTTTGCTTGCTAAGGTGGTCACAAAAGTGTTGATGGCACACTTCATTCCCAATGAACTGAGAATGCTATGAGGGCAAATTTTAAAAGTTTGGTAAAAATAATAAATCAAAATCACCCTTTAGGACAATGAAATCAACTAGGAAGAGGAAAACAAAAAGGCAATTTCATGATGATTAGTAAATTTAAAAATATAATAAATTGAAAATTATTCCCTGTAACGTGTCACAGAATCAACATTTTCCTCACATATTTAACCATAAACCACAATCCTTTATCTTATGCCCTCAATACAGTGTTACTCCTTTTTACATTTCACTGGACCCTACCAGTTCACTGAAATTTGGAAATTGCTCCTCTTTGCCTCTCACTTACTCAACAAGTCAAGAGTTTACAAACAAATTACATATTATAAATGAAAAGTTTAGAACATTGTAAAAAAGGCAGTGTTCTCTTTATACCAAAGACAATAGTGGAAAATGACTTATGTCTGTCATACATGCTAGGTGGTAAGTTCTTGGGGGCAAGAGTGTGTGTGTGTCTTTGTATCTCATACTTGCCTTTTATAACAGATAAATAACAATCAGCTAACGTGAACTGAATAAATAGTCTCTCCTTTGATGAATTATTTAAACTTTTCCCTTTATTTCATATTGCCCTGATTTGACATCTTACAAAAATACAACTCATACATTACTAACAAACTATTAAATTGATGTTCACAAATACAAAGGATAATAAGTTACTGCCAAAGGGAATAACTGCCTGGATATCATGGCAATGACAGAGAACTAAAAATGGTAAGAAAATGTCAGAAGTGAAGTTTTTTTTTTTTTTTTTTTTGCGGTACTAGGGTCTCTCACTGTTGTGGCCTTTCCCGTTACGGAGCACAGGCTCCGGACGCGCAGGCTCAGCGGCCATGGCTCACGTGCCCAGCTGCTCTACGGCATTTGGGATCTTCCCGGACTGGGGCACGAACCCGCGTCCCCTGAATCAGGGGCCAGACTCTCAACCACTGCGCCACCAGAGAAGCCCGTAAGCGAAGTTTAATTGAGCTCAGCTACTTAGGCTTAGAATTGTTTCAACTATTTATTTGGAAACTAAGGACTATATCCCAAATTAGTTTTTAAAAAGGAGTACAAACTAGATATGTGGGGAAAAAATTCTCCATTAGTACACCACTCTTATTGAGATTTATGTTATTTATGTACTGTTTTTTTCTCATAAGAAAATAAGAAACTTGAAACAAGTGTGATACAACAAGTGTATCCTGTAAAATATGCCTGTTATTTAGATGGGTGCTGAGTGAAGGTAACTAACAGAAAGAAAAAGGAAATTTTAAAAGTATCTTTTAGTAGAGTGTTTGCTTTCACCAATGAAAAAAAAATGTAAATAGGTCGCTTTGTGCCTTTCTACTGAGCATTTAAATATTTCTCATAAACTTAACATTTTATGGGCCTATTATCTCCTGTAAGCAAGGCAAGCTGAGATCAGTGAAAGGAGCAGGGAGATCTCTCATTAAAACAACACACTTCAACCAGACACCCATGCTTAGACTAAGACTCTTTTGAAAGTACTGTGAAAAGTATCAATTACTTTTGATCTTTCACCATTTTTGATTATTTACTCACCAGCTAGTTTGGTATCCTCCCACTTTGTTTTTTTTCCACTTTAATTTTATACCATGTTGTTTTCAATAATTGGACATTGGCTACACTCTTACCCTTATGGCAATGATAGTTAAAAGAATGTCACTTTTGCTCATCATTTATCTTTTCATAATTGCTTAATGTTTTCATGTTTGCATAAATTACCTTTTTTTCAGCATTATAAAACCAAAATCTTATGTTTGGTCTCTCAGATGGTACCACGTTCTAAAAACTTCAAACTACTTTAGTTTTTCTCTTTTATTAAAAGATAATTTGTAATGGTTTTATGAGACAAATTATATCTATATATTTATATGTACAATACTTGGCTTAGAAAGTATTTTTTTATTCCAGGTCCTTTGTTTTGGAAACTATTATAAAAATGTAATGATACAGATCTTGGTGGTACTGGATATAATTCTGGAAGTGGTAGCCAACTGCACAGCTTGCTTTCAAGCAAGTAGTGTGAAGCGGCTCTTAACACACAGGCGGTCACAATTAGTACAACATGACTTCCACACAGGCCACAATTTATTGGATGAGGAACCAAAGAGTTACACCACTAATTAGGCTAGATAGTGGCTCATGAGGTGTAAGCCATGAGAGTAATGTCAAGCAAAGTCACAACATGCCAATTATTAACTGATTGGCTCTCATAGATCTTATTTTGGGTTCAGGGCTCTTTTAAGGGGTGTAGCTTCAAAATGTAAAAAAAAAAAAAAAAAAAAGAAAGAGTACATATCAGTAAGAAGTAGTTGCACAGAAACAAACAAAGATAGTGAGTAGTGCTAGAATAAAGAGGAGGGAAGGGGTTTCCCTGGTGGCGCAGTGGTTGGGGGTCTGCCTGCCGATGCAGGGGACACGGGTTCGTGCCCCGGTCCGGGAGGATCCCAGTGGCGCAGTGGTTGGGGGTCTGCCTGCCGATGCAGGGGACACGGGTTCGTGCCCCGGTCCGGGAAGATCCCACATGCTGTGGAGCAGCTAGGCCCGTGAGCCATGGCTGCTGAGCCTGCGCGTCCGGAGCCTGTGCTCCGCAACGGGAGAGGCCCGCATACCGAAAAAAAAAAAAGAGGAGGGAAGGAAGATAGAATGACCAACTCATTAGGGCTTACTATATCTAGACCTGTGTATTTACTAACATTGCTTTCTAGTCTTCCTGCTCAGTGTATCCATTCAGTAAATATTCACCAACAGCCTTAACCTGAACATGGCTCTCTTTCTGCAATCTGAAAGAGGATAAACAACAGTCACAGGAAAATTAAAGAGTCAAAAAGTTAAGAGAAAACATATTTATAACATCCAATTTCAGAAGTGAATATGTTTTTCTAAATTTATATAAGTGAATCTTACTGTTCTTAGGAAAATAATGGGTAAAAACATTACATAGACAAAAACTAAGTCACTGAACATTTAGGGTTTAATATATTTGATGGTTAGTTTTATGTGTCAGCTTAGCTAGGCCACAACACTCAGATATTTGGTCAAAAATTAGTCCAGACATTGCTGTGAAGGTACTTTTAGATGAAATTAACATTTAAACAGTAGTCCTTGGGTAAAACAGATTACTCTCCATGATGTGGGTGGGCCTCATCCAATCAGTTGAAGACCTTAAGGAAAAAAAGAAAAATTGACATTCTCCAGTGAGGAGGGAATTCTGTCTCCAGAGTGCCTTCAGACCCCAGCTGTAACATCATCTTTTTTGCTGGGTCTCCAGTCTGCCCTTCTACCCTGCAAAATTTTGACTTGCCAGTCTCTTCCACAATTGCATGAGTCAATTCTTTAAAATTCTCTCTCTCTCTCTCTCTCTGTGTCTATCTCTCTTTCCTGATAGATAGATAAACAGGTAGATAGATAGATAGATAGATAGATATCTTAGTGTGTTTCTCTGGAAGAATTCTAATATAATATATCTTCTTTGTATCAAATAATGTTCATTTTTATTCATTGATGGTATTACATTAGCATTTAAACATCTACAGAGCATAAAGGATAATCATGTTTGGGGAATGTAAAGATTTAGAATAGCTACTCTTGACTTAAATGCTCCTGTAGTTAAATAAGGGACATTGTTTTCTCTAGGTGGCTTGAGGTATCCCAATAAAAAAAACAAAAAGTAATTCCCATCACCGAGTGTAATCAGGAAAATGTCCATGCTCTTCACAGAATGGAAAAGTGGGTACAACATTAATCTATATTAACAATAGTATAATTAGTGATAAGTGCCAGTATTTGCATTTGCTTTCAGTTTTTAGGGGGTTACATGGCAAAAGCCAAATCTGACATGATTGCTGACCCAATCTATCCCTGGTTACACATTTTAGTAATCATGGTCATATGGAATAATGAGAGACAGAATTTCTAATTTAGGAGGAGTATCTATCATCTCTTCAATTTGCATTATTCTTGCCTTTCCTGTTACAGAGATTGCCTTTTTTTTGTTCTAATCCCCATGACCCTAAAACTCACGGAACTTGTCTTCAACAGAGCCCTCCTTCCTCCTTCAGAGAAAACAAGGTATTTATTCACCAAGAAACAAGCAAAGATCCAAAACAGATATTGTGTTAAAACATATTTCACAAGCTAGAATGAACAGATTACCTTTCCCCTAGTGAAATCTTAGAAGGCGATGCTAGAAGTCTTGTGTCCCCTGCATTAGTCCAGATAGGCTAGATTATACTGTTATTATGAGAAACCCCAAAATCTTAATGGCATTTTAAACAACAAAGGGTTCTTTCTTACTTATATTATGTGTTCATCACAGGGTCTGTTTGCAATCCTGCCCCATATCCTCTATTCCAGTTCTCAGGGTGAGACATCATTCATCACATAGAACCTTTCCAGCTAGTCAAGCAGGGAGAAGGGAAGACGGCAAATCATTCACTAGCTTTAGTTGTGTTTGCCTAGAAAAGACAGACACTTCTACCTACATTTCATTGGTCAAAGCATTAGCCACAATTAACTTCAAAGAATCAGGGTAGTCAATCTTACCATATGCCAGAAAAGTGAGATAATTAGAAATATTGACGGCATCCATGATCACCACACTCTCCCTCCAGATGTTGAGTGTAAGAAGGTGACTATAAGCATTGTATGAGGAGGACATCACAGGTGATCAAGACTAGCAGAATCATTAATAAGCTAAAAGTAACAAAGCATCTACTAGGCAAGCAGCAACATATTAAGTCACTTATACGCATTTTCTCATTTATTCCTCACACCACTCTATAAAAATACTATTAAAAAAATACTATTGTTTTCTCCAATCTTATGGAAAGAAAGCTGAAGATTAAATATTAAATTCATTTGACCAAAATCATACTCCTAGTGAGTTATGGAGTGAGATTTCGAACTCTGGAATGTCTGATTTAGAGTCAACGCACTTAAACCATTCCACCACTCCATAATACTGCCAGTGTTCTTGATAGAGTTTAGGGATTGAAGACATAGAAAAAAACTATGACCAAAGGGTCAGGCAAGATAAATGAGGGATAATCAGAATGTAAAAACATGTGGTGACCTAGGTGAATCGGATGATGTTGGAACAGTTTTATTTGTTTTCAATATAGCTTAAGCTCATTGTAGCTAGAGTAACCGTGATGACCATTGAAATAGAACTTGCAAGGGGAAAATATGACTTATTCTATGTGAAAATTACTGCTAATTGAATGATTCTAAAAAGTTACTTCTTTGTTCCTCAGTTTTCTTATCTCTTAATTGTGGTGATAATAATACTTAAATGTGTTAGTCTAAATTAGGTGATGTAGTATTCAAAACAGATAAAACACAAGTATTCAAAAAGTGTAAGGTATTGTTCTTTTACATATGCCAGACTCCAATCTTATTTCATACATGTATACAACAACCTATCATTCAGTATTATACTGTTAATATTGCCATTTTACAGCTGAATAAACTTAGGCTAAAAAAGGTTAAATAATGATAGAATCAAAAGTCAAATCTAGTTCTCTGATTTGAGGACCTGTAATCTTTACCACAAAAAAGTTTTTCTGTAATAGGTAAGAAGAGAACAGAAGCCTTTGGGTATTAAAGGGCAGATAACAAATTACTCCCTTTATCTTTGAGAGATAGACCACTGATTTACACCATTTTTTATGGAACCACATATACACACATACATAGCAAACATGTGGGAATACCCAGGTGTTAAACACCAGTCATTGAAGCAGGAATTCTCAACTTTATTTAAACCAATTACTCATTTTGAAAAATATATAAATGTCATGTCTCCTTAAAGATTCAAATATTCCCTATCTCTTTACACCACTCCCAAGAGTCATGCATCTTTTTCTTTACGTCTCTTATTGAAACTATCTGATTTAAGGTTTGGCTATTTTAAATAAGCTACAATATGGTAGTTATTTTGTGACAATCATTATATTGCATATGTTATGCTTTCATCATTTGTTTGTGTTGATATTGTAATGCATTCATTCAGCAAATAAATATGGACTTCATACTCTCTGACCTACCCTGTTATAGGCACTGAAGATACAGCAGTGAACAAGACAGAGAAGATCTATGCCTCGTGGAGCCTATATTCTGAAGAGGCAAGGGCAAACATTAAATTAATTATTCATCCAAAGTATATGAAAAACATCAGTTGAAATGATTTACAAATGAAAAGAGTCAGCATGTGAAATTTCAGGCAATAAAGGTCTAGATAGAAGGCACAGTTAGTACAAAGACCCTTAGATAGAAACAAAATGGGTATATTTGAGAAAAGGAAAGGTGGCCAGTTCTGATGGTATATTGCTGGTGATAAGAGAGTGATACAGAGAGCAAAGCTGTAGCCAAATCATTGTGTACTGAAAGTAAGAAAATAAATTTCCATTTTTTTCTATTTGTGAGGTAAGTTACATTGATGAATTATGTGGGAATTTACAGGTACACCCTGAGAAAAGGATGGCAATATGCTTGCTAAGTCCATGTTGCTGGGTTCCTGGTCTGTCTGTTGGAGTCCCTACCTATTATGGCTTGTCACAGCAAGCACAGCTGGGAAGGAGGATATGGGGTCATTGTCTCTTACACTCTGTTTCTTCCTTTTTTAAATAAGAGCTAGTAGAGAAGAATTTTCACTTTGCACATCAATATATTTTCATTGACTAACAAATTATTGTCCTTTCAATATCCTCACCAGTCATTTTAAAATACTCTCACATGCAACATTATTTTTTCTTTGGTAGAAGATGAAGTTGAATGACCTGAATGAAAATGCTGTAGCTCACACTTATGGGAATTTCTTGAGGGAACGTGAACTAGATCACGATGGAGAAGTCCACTATAAAATTAACACTAGTTACATAGTGTTTATGAAAGATAGCCGTTGTCTTGGCAACTTGTATTGAAAAACATAAAGAAAGCTTTCAGTCACTAAGGAACTCATAGAATTTTCCCCTGTGACTCAAGGTACCTTTTAGTGATGAAATAAACATAATCTAGTCTTTTTTCCCCCCTTCCTAAGCAAGGCAGCTACAGTTCATTCTCTTTGATCTGGCACATTTTCTAAGCTTGAAAAAAATCAAGTGAGGTGGAAAAATGTATTCAGCAGGTAAAATGGTGTTTGGAACACATTAAATTTAATATCTTAGATGAAAATTAGCATTGTTACACTATACTAACAATTCTGAGGATGGGTTAGTATCTGAAAAAGCCTCAGTGGACAAAGTCAATGGTATCTATTGAAATTTATTTGTCAATTTTTTCATTAATGTATGCCACAATAATAATGAATTTTCAGAGGAGCTTCAAGATGGCGGAAGAGTAAGACGTGGAGATCACATTCCTCCCCACAAATACATCAGAAATACATCTACATGTGGAACAACTCCTACAGGACACCTACTGAATGCTGGCAGAAGACCTCAGACCTCCCAAAAGGCAAGAACTCCCCACATACCTGGGTAGGGCAAAAGAAAAAACAGAGACAAAAGAATAGGGACGGGACCCACACCAGTGGGAGGGAGCTGTGAAGGAGGAAAGGTTCCCACACACGAGAAGCCCCTTCGTGGGCAGAGACGGTGGGTGGCGGAGGGGGGAAGCTTCAGAGCCACGGAGGAGAGAGCAGTAACAGGGTGCGGAGGGCAAAGTGGAGAGATTCCCGCACAGAGGATCGGTGCCGACCAGCACTCACCAGCGCGAGAGGCTTGTCTGCTCACCCTCCGGGGCGGGCGGGGCTGGGAGCTGAGGCTCGGGCTTCGGTCGGATCGCAGGGAGAGGACTGGGGTTGGCAGTGTGAACACACCCTGAAGGGGATAGTGCACCACAGCTAGCTGGGAGGGAGTGCGGGAAAATGTCTGGACCTGCCGAAGAGACAAGAGACTTTTTCTTGCCTCTTTGCTTCCTGGTACTCGAGGAGAGGGGATTAAGAGCGCCGCTTAAAGGAGCTCCAGAGACGGGCGCGAGCCACGGCTATCAGCGCGGACACCAGAGACGGGCATGAGACGCTAAGGCTGCTGCTGCCGCCACCAAGAAGCCTGTGTGCGAGCACAGGTCACTCCCCACACCTCCCCTCCCGGGGGACTGTGCAGCCCGCCACTGCCAGGGTCCCGTGATCCAGGGACAACGGTGCAATGTCACGCTGGCCTCTGCCGCCACAGGCTCACCCCGCATCCGTACCCCTCCCTCCCCCCGGCCTGAGTGAGCCAGACCCCCCGAATCAGCTGCTCCTTTAACCCCGTCCTGTCTGAGGGAAGAACAGATGCCCTCTGGCGACCTACATGCAGAGGCGGGGCCAAATCCAAAGCTGAACCCCCGAAGCTGTGCGAACAAAGAAATGGAAATCTCTCCCAGGAGCCTCAGGAGCAGAGGATTCATTCTCCACAATCAACTTGATGTACCCTGTATCTGTGGAATACCTGAATAGACAACGAATCATCCCAAATTGAGGAGGTGGACTTTGGAGCAATGATATATATATATTTTTTTCTCTTTATCTCCTTTTGTGAGTGTGTATGTGTATGCTTCTGTGTGTCATTTTGTCTGTATAGCTTTGCTTTTACCATTTGTTCTAGGGTTCGGTCTCTCCGTTTCTTTTTTTTTTTAAGTGTAGTTTTTAGTGCTTTTTATCATTGGTGGATGGTTTTTTGGTTTGGGTGCTCTCTTTTTTATTACTTAAAAAATATATTTTTTAATAATTATTTTTTATTTTAATAACTTTATTTTATTTACTTTTTTATTTCCTCCTTTCTTTTTTTCTCCCTTTTATTCTGAGCAGTGTGGATGACAGGGTATTGGTGCTCCAGCCAGGCATCAGGGCTGTGCCTCTGAGGTGGGAGAGCTGAGTTCAGGACATTGGTCCACGAGATACCTCCTGGCTCCACATAATATCAAATGGCAAAAACTCCCAGACATCACCATCTCAATGCCAAGACCCAGCTCCACTCAAGGACCAGCAAGCTACAGTGCTACAGTGCTAGACACCCTATTCCAAACAACTAGCAAAACAGGAACACAACCTCACCAATCAGCAGAGAGGCCGCCTAAAAATCATAAAAAGGTCACAGACACCCCAAAGCACACCACAAGACATGGACCTGCCCACCAGAAGGACAAGATCCAGCCTCATCCACCAGAACACACACACTAGTCCCCTCCACCAGGAAGCCTACACAACCCACGGAACCAACCGTAGCCAATGGGGGCAGACACCAGAAACAATGGGAACTACCAACATGCAGCCTGCAAAAAGGAGACCCACAGTAAGATAAGCAAAATGAGAAGACAGAGAAACAGGAGATGAAGGAGCAAGGTAAAAACCCACCAGACCAAACAAATGAAGATGAAATAGGCAGTCTACCTGAAAAAGAATTCAGAATAATTACAGTAAAGATGATCTAAAATCTTGGAAATAGAATGGACAAAATACAAGAAACATTTAACAAGGACCTAGAAGAAATAAAGAGCAAAAAACCAATGAAGAATGAAAAGAATTGAGGACAGTCTCAGTGACCTCTGGGACAACATTAAACACACCAACATTCGAATAATAGGGGTTCCAGAAGAAGAAGAGAAAAAGAAAGGGACTGAGAAAATATTTGAAGAGATTATAGTTGAAAACTTCCCTAATATAGGAAAGGAAAGAGTTAATCAAGTCCGGGAAACACAGAGAGTCGCATACAGGATAAAACCAAGGAGAAACAAGCCAAGACACATATTAATCAAACTATCAAAAATTAAATACAAAGAAAAAATATTAAAAGCAGCAAGGGAAAACCAACAAATAACATACAAGGAAATACCCGTAAGGTTAACATCTGATCTTTCAGCAGAAACTCTGCAAGCCAGAAGGGAGTGGCAGGACATATTTAAAGTGATGAAAGGGAAAACCTACAACCAGGATTACTCTACCCAGCAAGGGTCTCATTCAGATTTCACGGAGAAATTAAAACCTTTACAGACAAGCAAAAGCTAAGAGAATGGAAACACAAGAGAAGGAAAAGACCTACATTAACAAACCCAAAACAATTAAGAAAATGGTAATAGGAACACACATATTGATAATTACCTTAAATGTAAATGGATTAAATGCTCCAGCCAAAAGACACAGACTGGCTGAATGGATACAAAAACAAGACCCGTATATATGCTGTCTCCAAGAGACCCACTTTAGACCTAGGGACACATAGAGACTGAAAGTGAGGGGATTGAAAAAGTTATCCCATGCAAATGGAAATCAAAAGAAAGGTGGAGTAGCAATTCTCATATCAGACAAAATAGACATGAAAATAAAGACTATTATAAGAAACAAAGAAGGACACTACATAATGATGAAGGGATCAATCCAAGAAGAAGATATAACAATTGTAAATATTTATGCAACTAACATAGGAGCACCTCAATACACAAGGCAAATACTAACAGCCATAAAAGGAGAAATCGACAGAAACACAATCATAATAAGGGACTTTAACACCCCACATTCACCAATGGACAGATCATCCAAAATGAAAATAAATAAGGAAACACAAGCTTTAAATGATACATTAAACAAGATGGACTTAATTGATATTTATAGGACATTCCATCCAAAAACAACAGAATACACATTCTTCTCAAGTGCTCATGGAACATTATCCCGGATAGATCATATCTTAGGTCACAAATCAAGCCTTGGTAAATTTAAGAAAATTGAAATTGTATCAAGTATCTTTTCCGACCACAACGCTATGAGACTAGATATCAAATAGAGGAAAAAATGTGTAAAAAATACAAACACATGGTGGCTAATCAGTACACTACTTAATAACCAAGAGCTCACTGAAGAAATCAAAGAGGAAATCAAAAAATACCTAGAAACAAATGACAATGAAAACACGACAAGCCAAAACCTATGGGATGCCACAAAAGCAGTTCTAAGGGGGAAGTTTGTAGCAATACAATCCTACCTTAAGAAACAAGAAACACCTCAAATAAAAAACCTAACCTTACACCTAAAGCAATTAGAGAAAGAAGAACAAAAACACCCCAAAGTTAGCATAAGGAAAGAAATCATAAAGATTAGATCAGAAATAAATGAAAAAGAAATGAAGAAAACAATAGCAAAGACAATAAAACTAAAAGCTGGTTCTTTGAGAAATGAAACAAAACTGATAAACCATTAGCCAGATTCATCAGGAAAGAGGAAATCAAAAAATACCTAGAAACAAATGACAATGAAAACACGACAAGCCAAAACCTATGGGATGCCACAAAAGCAGTTCTAAGGGGGAAGTTTGTAGCAATACAATCCTACCTTAAGAAACAAGAAACAAAATACAAAGGATCATGAGCGATTACTACAAGCAACTATATGCCAATAAAATGGACAACCTGGAAGAAATGGACAACTTCATAGAAAAGCATAACCTTCCAAGACTGAACCAGGAAGAAATACAAAATACACATTCTTCTCAAGTGCTCATGGAACATTCTCCAGGATAGATCATATCTTGGTTCACAAATCAAGCCTTGGTAAATTTAGGAAATTGGAAATCGTATCTAGTATCTTTTCTGACCACAATGCTATGATACTAGATATCAAAAAAATCTTCCAACAAACAAAAGCCCAGGACCAGATGGCTTCACAGATGAAGTCTATGGAACATTTAGAGAAGAGCTAACACCTATCTTTCTCAAACTCCTCCAAATATAGCAGAGGGAGGAACACTCCCAAACTCATTCTACAAGGCCACCATCACCCTGATACCAAAACCAGACAAAGACGTCACAAAGAAAGAAAACTTCAGGCCAACATCACTGATAAACATAGATGCAAAAATCCTCCCTCCAGAAAGTAGGCATAGAGGGAACTTACCTCAACATAATAAAGGCCACATATGACAGACCCACAGCCAACATCGTCCTCAATGGTGAAAAACTGAAACCATTTCCACTAAGATCAGGAACAAGACAAGGTCGCCCGCTCTCACCACTATTATTCAACATTGTATTGGAAGTTTTAGCCACATCAATCAGAGATTTGGTAAAGCAGCAGGATACAAAATTAATGGACAGAAATCTCTTGCATTCCTATACAATAATGATGAAAAATCTGAAAGTGAATTTAAGGAAACACTCCCATTTACTGTTGCAAAAAAAAAAAAAGAAATACCTAGGAATAAACCTACCTATGGAGACAAAAGACCTGTATGCAGAAAACTATAAGACACTGATGAAAGAAATTAAAGATTATACAAATAGGTGGAGAGATATACCATGTTCTTGGATTGGAAGAATCAACATTGTGAAAATGACGATACTACCCAAAGTAATCTGCAGATTCAATGCAATCCCTATCAAGCTACCAATGACATGTTTTCACAGAACTAGAACAAAAAAATTCACAATTTGTATGGAAACACAAAAGACCCCGAATAGCCAAAGCAATCTTGAGAAAGAAAAGTGGAACTGGAGGAATCAGGCTCCCTGACTTCAGACTACACTACAAACCTACAGTAATCAAGACAGTATGTTACTGGCACAAAAACAGAAATATAGATCAATGGAACAGAATGGAAAGCCCAGAGATAAACCCACGCACATATGGTCACCTTACCTTTGATAAAGGAGGCAAGAATATAGGATGGGGAAAAGACAGCCTCTTAAATTAGTGGTTCTGGGAAACCTGGACAGCTGCATGTAAACAAATAAAATTAGAACACACCCTAACACCACACACAAAAATAAACTCAAAATGGATTAAAGACCTAAATGTAAGGCTAGACACTATCAAAGTCTTAGAGGAAAACAGAGGCAGAACACTCTATGACATAAATCACAGCAAGATCCTTTTTGACCCACCTCCTAGAGAAATGGAAATAAAAAAAAAAATAAACAAC
>NC_041223.1:65015814-65050110 GCF_002837175.3 Physeter macrocephalus
CTTAAAAAACTACAAATAGAACTACCATATGACCCAGCAATTCCACTACTGGGCATATACCCTGAGAAAACCATAATTCAGAAAGAGTCATGTACCTCAATATTCATTGCAGCTGTATTTACATTAGCCAGGACATGGAAGCAACCTAAGTGTCCATTGACAGATGAATGGATAAAGAAGATGTGGCACATATATACAATGGAATATTACTCAGCCATAAAAAGGAATAAAAAATTGAGTTATTTGTAGTGAGGAGGATGGACCTAGAGTCTGTCATACAGAGTGAAGTAAGTCAGAAAAAGAAAAACAAATACTGTATGCTAACACATATATATGGAATCTACAAAAAAAAGAAAGAAAAAAGTCATGAAGAACCTAGGGGCAGGATGGGAATAAAGAAGCAGACTTACTACAGAATGGACTTGAGGACATGGGGAGGGGGAAGGATAAACTGGGAGAAACTGAGAGAGTGGCATGGACATATATACACTACCAAATGTATAACTGATAGCTAGTGGGAAGCAGCCACATAGCACAGGGAGATCAGCTTGCTGCTTCGTGAACACGTAGAGGGGTGGGATTGGGAGGATGAGAGGGAGGGAAACGCAAGATGGAAGAGATATGGGGATATATGTATATGTATAGCTGATTCACTTTGTTATAAAGCAGATCAGAAAAAGAAAAACAAATACTGTATGCTAACACATATATATGGAATCTACAAAAAAAAGAAAGAAAAAAGTCATGAAGAACCTAGGGGCAGGATGGGAATAAAGAAGCAGACTTACTACAGAATGGACTTGAGGACATGGGGAGGGGGAAGGATAAACTGGGAGAAACTGAGAGAGTGGCATGGACATATATACACTACCAAATGTATAACTGATAGCTAGTGGGAAGCAGCCACATAGCACAGGGAGATCAGCTTGCTGCTTCGTGAACACGTAGAGGGGTGGGATTGGGAGGATGAGAGGGAGGGAAACGCAAGATGGAAGAGATATGGGGATATATGTATATGTATAGCTGATTCACTTTGTTATAAAGCAGAAACTAACACACCATTGTAAAGCAATTATACTCCAATAAAGATGTTTATATAAAAATAATAATGAATATTCTGTTCATAAACTGAGCCTGACCTGTCTGCCTACGTCAGAAGCCAGGAAATGCTACTGAGGCAATATTTTAAGGCGTTTCTAACATACCCTGCCAAAAATCCAAAGTTAACCTATTCCAGTAAAGAAATATCACATTGGGGAAATTAAAGTTGGTGTTTGACTTTGTTGTGTGTGAAGAGAGGAAGGGTGAAGAAAGGACCATAAGGACGACTTCTATGAGTCCATCATTTAAGATGTCACCCTTAGAATGAAAAGTTTCAGAAAATTTGGTCTACTCTGTCCAATAATAATAGCACTTCAGAGTTCTAGTTTAGAATAATTTAGTTAATATTCTATTGGTTTCAACTGACACTGACTTGGGATAGCTCAAACATAAGGAAATTTGACAAAAGGATCCCGAGGCAATCAGAGACAATAAAAGGGTATTTTTGGTGAATAAGAAATTGGAACTGCAAATCTAACAGGGACCAAAGAGTATTTTCTACTAACCTTACCTGATTCTGCTTTACATTTCTGATCTATGTTTTCTTCATATTAATTTTTTTTATATGTCCATGCAAATTTATATCATTACACCCATAGCACTGTGAAGTCTGTAACCAATCCCAAAATCTTTTGGGTTGCCCATTTGGGAGAAGATGTATATCTCTGTATCAGTCATTTATAACCAAGAGCGTATTGTCACATCATACAAACATTGGCAGGAGACTAATTTCCATGGTGGAAGAATCTTTTCTCATTGAAAAAAGTCATAAAATTGATAAACTTATCTTCCTATATGCATAAAAAGATATTATGTGCTCAGATCTAATATTAGAGCACAGATATCTCTATTATGATCAGGGTGGTAACGACTGCTCTGCAGTAGGTTTATTGCAAGCAAATCAAGATGAGAATGTGTGTATCTTTTCACTCTCACGTCCAGAACAACAAGCACAACAAAAATCCCACATTTGAATGGAACTTCACAAATTTAAGTGCCCCCACACACATTTTCTTATTTTTCATATCCAAAATTATTACCTTAAGTGTTCATACATTGATGTGACTCAATTTACTTACTTTTCCACTCATATGAAAATAACTTACTTTCTGGAATACTATAATGAATAAAAAAATGTAAAATTCACTAGCACAAAATAGTTAAAATTAACCATTTGCAAAGAAGGCTGTCTTCCTAGGCAAATAAAGACAAAGTAGAGACTGTGCAAAATATAATTGAGGAAAATAAAATATTGTCTAAGGAAAGTATGATTAAGTATTTCAAAAAGAGCAACGGTGTAGAGTTTTATTAATATAGCTAAGAAAAGACTAAAACGTGATCTTCATGAATATACATAAATGAAGGCTAGATTTGAATTGTGATATTTTCTCCAAGGTTCTATTGCCTTCTGATTCCATTTCTGGTCACTCTCTCTTGATCAACCCTTTCTTTCTGCTATATATTAAAAGAAAACATAGGAAATCAAATAAGAAGGTAAGTTACTTTCCCATTATCATATGCCAATGGCAAATATGTATCAAGGGAGGGGACTCTAGCCTGTGTTTTCTAATTCTTTTCAGGAACAAAGAATGTGAGGTGAGCCTTATAAAGGAGAAAGGCTATACAATATCACATAATTTAAGGAAAAAGTGTGTGTGTGTGTTTAAAATGAAAGAAGCAATATGTTTTCCCTTTAGAGACAGAATCATAGATTGAATGTGTGACAGGTCACAAAAGAGTAGAAAAATTTCCCTTCAACCCCTGCCAGCACTTCACCCCCACATGTTCTTCCCCACCTACATTGACCAACCCAAATTGTCCAACCAACACCTTCTAACCCACAGCCCCAAACTTGCTGCCCTATATCTTATCTCTCAGTTAACAAAACCTGTATTTCCCCTTACTTTCAGCTAATTTGAACAGTGAACAATTCTCACAACAAAACTGAACATTGATTGCTCTTCCTCAGTCTATTTCCTCAAATCTGTAAGCTTCCTGTTCCCCATGAAATGTTCATTTTAAAGTTATTCTCACATGTGTTATCTTTTAATAAGAATTGAGCTCATGAGATTTAAGTGTGCTGTTGTGCCTTCCTCACTTTTGGTGTCATGCCTCCATCAGGACTAAACTTGTAATTCTGCTTTGAAAAGGAAGAATGATGTATCAGAGACTCACTGTCATTTCTTTCCTTTTGGGGCTCCCAAGCGTAGACTGCCATATGAATTCTGCTTCCATCTTGCATTCTGCTTATGTCAAGGTGAAGCTTGGGCTTTAGTAATAATGGTCCTCAGTTAAGAGCCTTCTACTTTTTTCCCTTCACTTTCTAGGGTGCTTTTGAATGCACAGGTAAGAAAGTGGTGTTGTCATATTAAGACATACATGTACATGTGTATTACGCTGCTAATGGCACAGATATTTGAATATTTGGGTAATTTTTAATAGGAAATTTAGAATTACAAGGACCACTTAGTATCTTGCAATGAGCAAATTTGTTAATTTGAGAGGCACCTTAAAACAAAGGGAAGAAGCCCTCATGAAGAGATTGTCTTTTATGTCTTTAAGAAATCACCTAAGAAAGAGACTATTTTAGTTTAAGCCAAATGTAACAAATCTTTGTTGTGTGTGTGGGCACATACATGAGTGTGTATAAAAATAGATTTCCTGCATCTAATCTCCCTCTTCTCTTTGAAGAAGATAATTAGCTTTTTACAATGAAAATGTTTTATTTGTCTGAAGCTAATTCCTCTTAATTCTCCTTTACTTATTTATTTTTACTTCCTTCCCCACTCCTTTCTCCACCCTCTTAAAAAGTTTGCAGACTAATCTGTGAAAATATTCTTCTTTCATTTGTGTGGAATCTAGGAATATGTAGTCCAGGTAGAGAGTAAAGTTAAATAAAAAGAAAAATTATTAAGCTGTATTTCTTTTTCTTTAAAATCTTGGTTAAAGAAAATTAAACATACAACTCTGATTAGAGAAAAAACTAAGAGATTTTAGAGTCTTTATAGTTTAGTTTAGCAAACATAAACATATGAATTTTGTTATGAAAATAGTTTAATAGTTCTGATAAATAAGTTAATATTTGTTTAAAGTCTATATCATCTCCCAGTTTTATTATATAAAATTAATCCTCATACAATATTTATCTGAAACTAATCTAAAAAATCACATAATTTGATATATTTAAATTTCTACCATGGTTTTCTGAGTCAAATAATTTATCATTATTTCTGCAACCATTTAAAATTCCAAATATAATATATAAAATTGTTTTTAACTAAATTGAATTTTAATAATAAATGCTTCAAAGTGTTTAATCTCATTTCTTATAATGTCATAAATTGTAAAGGTTTAATGTGTAGTGTAAATTATTATTTTCATATTCTTAGTCAAATTTAATAACTTACACTAACATTAAATTGTATTTATTAGTAAATAATATTGGGATAATTGGATAAATTCAAAGTAGGAAAAAAAGACAACATATTAGTCACTAAATTGAGTTTAGATTTTTCCTTATTCGTATGCATTGCAGAAAAACTAAAATTCATCAGCATATTCAAATGCCTTTGGGTGATATTATACATACATTTATATATCAGTAAACGTAACACTGAGTAACCTTTCTTGAAGAAAAATAGTTAAGACATTTGAATTTTCTACTGTCTAGTTTATCTGGGTCGGCAGGAACAAAAGCTGGTTGTTTTGATTAATGATGACACTAAAATAAATATTTGAGATTATACTAAGCATAGCAATTATAGATACAAGAATAAATACAAAATAATGAATATTATCTGCCATTTTCTTAAGGAAATCGTCATATTTTATTAAGATAGAGTACTGAATAGAAAATATGCATTGGTTTATTTTATATATCGATAATGTTAATTATGTTTTAAAAGTAACATCAATGTTTAATTTTCTTATTTATACAAATAATTATATATCTGTATATGTCTTATCATACACATATATAATGTTACATATAGACTGTGAATGTAAATATAAATGTGAATAAAAATGAATGAAAATAATGAAATATGTTAAACATTCTGATAACTCTGACTTTATGTTAATAGATTTATTCATAAGGGAAAACTGTATAGTTCCATTCCTGCAAAATATTACTAGATAAATACAAAAAAGTAAAATTGAACTTTTTAAAATAAAATGACCAAGTTTTTCTCTGCCCAGAAAAAAAGGGTTTTATTTTCATCACAAAAATATTCTAACTCTCGATGCTTCTATCACATTCTTGAACTAAATAATGTTTTTCAATGTCCTCATTTTGAGGAGTACAATTTAAATTACTAAAATCATTGCCCTTTATGGCTGTCCCTATTTTTTACTTTGAAAAATATGGCTTATCTGTGTCTTACATTCTCTGTCAAGTGTTTTTTGTTTGTTTGTTTGCATTTCTTTTTTGTCTTTCCCAAATTCAGGCACCAAATAAAGAATACCAAATATCTGTACGTTTCCTGGAATGACCAACAGGTACCAAAATGATTGCCTTCTTCTCCTTATGAAAGAAAGATTATAAAATCAATCAGGTATGTTTGGCATTTCAATTTTTATAGTGCACTGTGTATAAGTAAGATATATTAGTATAAATAAGTTTTAATGACTGCATACTCCTTAGTTCAAAAGGATATTAATGTTCAAGCACAAAGACTGATAGAATACTTGTCTACCAGCTGATTTATGTTTCTAAATTTTATGCACTAGTCACTCAGGGACAATCAGTAACCCCTGTGGTATGTCTCATGGTATAGATCAAAAGGTCCTAGACAACTGCCAATGTCCTCACCATGTATCATATGTCCTCACTACCAGGTAATCATTGACTACCTGTTTATAAACTAATTGCATGCTATCCCTCAAGAGAGGTTTCCATTCTCTTTCATTCTAATAATGCTGGCTAACATAATTCATTACCCAGAACACTTTCATTTTATCCCCAAAGCATAGATAAATTATCTACAATCTTAAATCAGCATTCATAAGACTACTTCACTCAAAATTTCTGAGGATGTTTCTGGCATATGTTCCATCTGCTAAACTTATAAGCCTAGTAAAAGTATAATGATAAGACCCAAAGGTCTATTTAAATATTGAAAGGTGGATTTTAAACATTCACCTTCTTCAAATGACAATAAAAATGTTCTTACCATTGTCTGTCTATTTTCTGGATGCCTTATTTATTTATTTATTTATTTATTTTTGCGTTACGCGGGCCTCTCACTGTTGTGGCCTCTCCCGTTGCGGAGCACAGGCTCCGGACGCGCAGGCTCAGCGGCCATGGCTCACGGGCCCAGCCGCTCCGCGGCATGTGGGATCTTCCCGGACCGGGGCACGAACCCGTGTTCCCTGCATCGGCAGGCGGACTCTCAACCACTGCGCCACCAGGGAAGCCCCATGGATGCCTTATTTTCATCGTATTGTCTTTATATTTCCAACTCGGGGTATACTAAATTACTTATTCAGTAACTGAAGTCCTCATTTTACAAGGTCAATAATCGAAGTGCTTTGTAAGACACTATCCATCATCCAGAAATGCCACATCCTCATTGTCTTTAGTCATCAATGAAAATAGAAGAATAACTGATATATTTAAAATAAAGCTTGAAAATTACCTAAAGAATTATGACTGCCACGATACAGGGACATACCCTTAACTTTAATGCCTTTCAGATCTTCAGTAAAAGAAATCAGAGGCTATGACGTATGAACCAATCACAGCTCACCCTGTGAGACTAGACTTACACCTCCCATTACTGATTATATAATTTTTTACAGGTATAAATGGTACATTAGTCTGCTCAGGCTGCCATAACAAAATGTCACACAATGAGTAGTTTAAGCAGCAGAAATTTATTTCTCAACATTTTAGAGGCTGGGAAGTGTAAGAACAGAGGTGCTGGTTGATTTGATTTCTGGTGATGGACCTCTCCCTGGCTTGCAAACAGGCAACTTCTCACTGTATCCTCACATAGCAGGGAGAGAGACAGAGAGACAGAGACAGAGAGAGAGCTCTCTGTTGTCTTCCCTTACAAGGATACTAATCCTACTGGCCCCATCCTGTGATTTCATTTAAGTTTAATTACCTCTTTTATAGGCCTTAGTTCCAAATACAGTCATATTGAGGGTTAGGGTTTTCGTTTAAAAAATAAAATCTATAAATTTTGGAGGGACACAATTTAGTCCATAGCAAATGGTCAAATACTTAGAGGTTTAAGGCAGTACACTCACCTTTATAACTAATAGGTCCAAGTGGTTTCTTTCAGGGATAAACCACAGGAATCCCTACACAACCTTCAATCTGGAGACCTGGTTTTACTGAAAATGAGGCCAACATAAAATTGCTCTTGAATTTTGTTGAAAGGACCTTATCGGGTACTATAAACTACAAATACAGCAATTAAATTACAATGGTTGGATGCCTGGACCTGCATTTGCCCACTGAAAATAAATGATCTCATTCCCATGACCTGGAGGTCTTTACAACTCAGCCATCTATAATTGGGATCTCTCAAGATACTCCAGAGAAAATGGCATCGTGATGGAGACAGGTTTCCCAAGAAACTTGCATCTAGCAGATTTCCATATGTAAGCAACTTCTATCCAAAAATTTCATGGACAAAGACCCCCAAATGTCAGGAGTCAATGACTGCCGTCCCTTTCTTTGTCTCTTTCTATAATTTATTTTCAGAGCCAACTTTTTTCCTCTGTTAGTATAAGATTCTAGACCTCTAATTATCAAACATGGAAATGAAGATTTTTTCCTTTAATTCCATGCATTAGTTTCCAAGATAATCTTTGATATAACAATACCTGACTAGTAACAATAAAAAGAGAAAAGAAAACTTTGAGACCTTGCCCCTATGCCACTTTCTGAGTCATCCATTTCAGGAAATTCAGATGGAGCTTGATATTTGTTTCTCTGATTAGGACTATGGAAGATTGGTGCATGGGAAAGGATCTATTTATGATTCTACATTTCATATTCCTTAGCATCACAGTCCCATGCTACATCCTTTCCAGTCTTAAATGTCTCTATACAGCTGATAACTTGGATCAATGATTGAAGTCCCCAAAGAGAACCAAAAGTCACATGAAAAACTAACGACTGTTCTCATTACTCAAGCATCTCCTGTGATCACAGAACTTGCTTGTTCTGTAGATTCAGAAACCACAGAGAGTAGTTAAGTATCTAGATTCTGAGATCTGGCTTAAGCATATTGACCATGAGACCCATGCTGGCCAAAAGATCACCATGAAATACCTTGAAGGCCTAAACTAAGTATTTCACTGTAACATTTACGAGACCTTGGCTATTTCTGCCTACCCCACTTGATAAACCCAAATTGTCCAAGAATGTTGCTAAACCACATGACTCCAATCATGCTGCCCATATATCCTGTTCCAAAATTAATGCAAACTAAGCTGTCTCCCGAAAAAGGCTATCTCTTGGCCTTTAAATAAATACACTTAAAATAGGTAAAATTCTATTTTTAAATTATTTTGTGCTTTTTTTTGCCAAATTATACACTTCAAGGCTAACAAGCCTTTTTGTTGTTATTGTTTACTTAGAACTTGCAAAAGCAACAGTTAGAGTAACAGTGTGCCTGCACTTGCTTCAGTAAGTGAAACAAGATCTAATGGAAAGGTAGGGGATCCAAAGGTGTTTGGGCAAGATTTTTATAATTCCCATGGTCAAGATCTGAGACTATGAGTATCATTTCATCTATTACCATAAATTCTCTGTGCATGCTAATATGATGGATCTACTATCTTTTTTGCCTTATTTAGCATGTTTCTACTGATTACATCATACATGCAAGCATTGATCTAAGCTCTTGGGATTCAACAGTCAACAAAATAGGTAAAAGTCATTGCCTTCCTGAAAATTACAATCTACTAGGATAACATACAAGTAACATGAAAAATATGGGCAACAACATAGATCCAGATGCCCATGGGAATCCTAATATATGATTATTTTCATTGAGTTCCATCTAATTTAACATATTTTATAAGATTTTATTTATTTAAATTTTATATGTTCTTTATTCCTTAATGTTTTTGGAAATAATTTTAGATTCAGAGGAGGTTGCAAAGTTAGTTTGTAAAGGGGCTGTGTACACTTTACCAGTTTCCTCTAATGGCTATAACTTACATAATTATAGTATAATAACAATATGAAGAATTTGATCCTGGTACAATGTATGTGCATAGTTCTATGTCATTTAATCACATGGGTAGATCAGTGTAACCACCTCTGCAATGAACACAGGAAGATTCCTTCACCACAGAGATCTCTCTCTGCTACCCCTTTATATTCATATGTACCCCCCAGGATAATCTATATTCATAAGTCCTCCCTTCCTCGGGAATCACAAATCTGTTTTCCATTATTATAATTTCATAATTCAAGAATTTTATATAAATAGAAGCATGCAGTTTTGACTTTTTGAAATTGGCTTTTTTCACTCAGCATAATGTCCTTGAGAGCCATGCAAACTGTTGTGTGTATCAATAGTTCATTACTTTTTTATTGTTAAGTAGTATTTGGTGGTATGAATGTATCACAGTTTGTTTAACCACTCACTTAACTGAGGCATAGTTTAATTGTTTCCAAGTTTTGGTTATTAGAATAAAGCTAATATGAAAATTCATGTAGACACTTTTCAGTGGACATAAGTTTTCAATTCTCTAGGATAAATAAAATTGCTGAGTCTTACGGTAGTTTCATTTTTATTTTTATAAGAAAGTACCAGACTATTTTCCAGAGTGGCTGTACCATTTTACATTTCTACCAGGCAGGCTTATTCAGAGATTCAGTTTCTGTGTGTACTAACCAGCATGGTGTATTACTGTTATTGTTATTAAATTTTAGCTCTTCTATTGTGTGTGTACTGCTATCACATCACAGCCTTAATTTAGATTTTTCTGATGGCTAATTATGGTGATATCTTTTCATGTGCTTATTTGCCAATCTTAGATGCTAATCAGTGAAATGGCAATGTCTCTTCAAGTCTTACTCATTCACTAGTTGGATTTATTTTTTACAGTTGACTTCTGAGAATTCTAGATATGTATTCTTTGTCAAATATGTGGTTTGCAATAATTTCTCCCAGTCCGTAGCTTGTCTTTTTATTCTATTAACTGGATATTTCACAGAAAAAACGTATCAAAATGTAAAATTTTGATAACATCCAATTTATCACTTTTTCTTTTTATGGTTTATGTGTTTAGTGTCAAGTTTAAAAATTCTTCACTCAGTCCTAGGTCCCAAAGATTTGTGCCTATGTTATCTAAAAGTTTATAATTTTTCTATGTTGATCTTGTGTACTCTGACCTTGCTGAACTCATTTATTGATTTTAGGAGATATTTTTATGAGTAAATTTCTTAGGGTTTTCTACATAGACCATCATGTCATGTACATATAGCAACAGTTTTATTTCTCCCCTTCTGATCTGCATGCCTTTTATTTTCTTTTCTTACCTTATTGTCCTGGCTAAAACTTCCAGGATAGAACAGAAAAGATGAGAATGGGCATCCATACCTTGTTCTCAAACTTAGGAGAAAAGTGTTCAGTTTATCACCATTCAGTCCTACATGATTAGGTGTAGAGGTTTTCTTTTTTAAGCTTTTCTTAAAAATCAAGTAGAGGAAGTCCCCTCTATTTCTAGTTTTCTGATAGATTTTTTTAAAATAATGAGTGCTATTAAATTTTGTCAAATACTTACTCTGCATCAGTTGATTTGATCATGTAGTTTTTCTTTTTTAGACTGTTAATATGTAGATTACCTTGATTGATTTTCAAATATTGAGCCATCCTTGAATCTCTGAAATATGCATATTGTATTTTTTACAAATTGAAGGCTTGCGGCAACCCTGCGTTCAGCAAGTCTGTTGGTGCCATTTTTCCAACAGCATTTGCTCACTTCCTGTCTTTGTATCACATTTTGGTAAGTCTCAAAATATTTCAAATTTTTTCATTGTTATTATATTTGTTACGGTGATCTGTGATCAGCGATCTTTGATGTAACTTTGATGTAATTGTTTTGCGGCACCATGAACTGCTGCCATATAAGATGATGAACTTAATCAATGCTCTCTCTCCTTCTACGCAGGCCACCCTATTCCCTGAGACACAACAATATTGAAATTAAGCCAATTAATAACCTATAATGGCCTCTAAATGTTCAAGTGAAAGAAAGAGTTACATGTCTCTGTCTTTAAATCAAAAACTATAAATGATTAGCTTAGTGAGGAAGACAAGTCGAAAGCTGAGACAGGCTGAAACAGTTAGCCACGTTGTGATTGCAAAAGAGAACTTCTTGAGGGAAATTAACAGTGCTACTCCAGTAAACATATGAATGATAAGAAAGCAAAACAGCGTTATTAGTGATATGGAGAAGGTTTTGGTGTTCTGGATAGAAGACCAAACCAGCCACAACATTCGCTTAAGCCAAAGCCTAGTCCAGAGCAAGGCCCTAACTGTCTTCAATTCCATGAAGGCTGAGAGAGGTGAGGAAGCTGCAGGAGAAAATGTGAAGCTCACAGAGTTTGTTTGATGAGGTTTAAGGAAAGAAGCCATCTCTATAACACAAGAGTGCAAGGTGAAGCAGCAAGAGCTGATATAGAAGCTGCAGTAAGTTATCCACAAGATCTAGCTAAGATAATTAATGAAGGTGGCTACACTAAACAATAGGTTTTCTTTATTTTTTCCACAAAGTAGAGCAGAAACTGTATTTGTTGATCAAGGAATGGGGAAGGGAGAGCTCATACTCTAAAGACTACCTGTCCTCGGGGGGGGAAACAGGAAACTTTTACAGGGTAAGAGGTGGGTGTGCAATCAGAATTTGGGGTAAGGGGCAGCAATTTCCAGAAACAGATAGAGCATGTGCAGTCCATTGGGCTCCTTTGCACAAGGCATTAATTGTGCCTAGCAAAGTGCAACCCCCACCACCACCACCAACAACAACTTTGGGCAGAAATCTTAGCATGGTAATGAGGCAAAGACAACTTTTGGAGACTTTTGGTTCTCATCATAATAGAATTTCAGTGTAGACAAAACTGTCTTCTATTGGAAGATGCCATCTATAGCTAGAGAAGAGAAGTCAATATCTGGCTTCAAAGTCTCAAAGTACATGCTAACTTTCTTGTTAGTGCCTAATGCAGCTGGTGCCTTTAAGTTGAAGCCAGTGCTCACTTACCATTGTGAAAAATCTTAGAATTATACTAAGTCTACTCTGCCTGTGTTCTAGAAATGTAACAGCGAAGCCCACATGACAGCACATCTGTTAACAACATGGTTTACTGAATATTTTAAGCCCACTGTTAAGACCTACTACTGTTCAGAAAAAAGGATTTCTTTCAAAATTTTACTGCTCATTGACAATGCATCTGGTGACCCAAGAGCTAGCTCTATGGCAGCTACAGCCTTACAAACTGTATTTCTTAAATAATAAGCCTTCCTTACTCCTTTTAAAATGTTCTTCCATAGCTCTCATCAACTTCTAACAGAGTAAAAATTACATTGATAACATAATTTATCATGAATTTGAGTCTGAAAGAGCTCTTTAAAATAAAGATCACAAAAATAAAAGATATATTTATTGACCAATCGGTTGTATTATATTGAAGAATCTATAAAATAGTTCTATTAAAAACATATTGGAAGAACCAAGATGGGGACCGGGTGAGGCACATGGCAAATATAAATACGGTGCTCAGGTTACAGGTGATACTTGAGCAAAGATTTGAAGGTGAAGATGTGAATTATGTAGATATCTGGGAAAAGAGTGTTCCAGGTAGAGGAAGTGGTGAATGCAGAGCCCCTATGGCCTGATGTGTTTGAAGAGCAGCAGAGGGTTAGTGTGCATGGAATTGGAAAAGAAACAGTATGGGGGATTAGAAAAAAATGAGATTAGATAGGAAAGGCAGCCATGGTGGTAGATCAAATTTTGTAGGGCCCAAGTGGCCATTTTAAGGACTTTGCTTTTTTCACTTTGGAAGATTTTGAACAGTTGTGTAATGATCTGACTTATGTTTTAATTGAGACATTCTGTTTCTGTTTTTAAAATAGATTGTAGAACGGTCAGAGCAGGCAGATAGCTAGATATGAGCAGAGAAGGAGGGTGGGCACAGGCCATGTGGCAGGAAACCATACATCTTGTGAACAGCGGGGGTCCATGGGCAGACAAAGAGAAGGAGGAAACGCTGGACTGACAGGAAACCACACATTTTGGGATGACAAGGGTCCTAGAGGCAGATAAAGAAAGGTGGGGAAAGGTGGGACTCTCCAGCATCCAAATGTAAACTTTTGCTCATTATGCCCTCATTACAATAAAATTAGCCTTGCAGATAAGAAGTACCCATCATGCATCAATGCCATGACACTTCCAATCAAGTCCAAATAAGGGATAATCAACAAGGACTCAATATATAGCACAGGGAACTATACTCAATATTTTGTAATAACCTACAAGGGAAAAGAATGTGAAAAAGAATACATATGTATATGAGTATGAATATATATATGAATATATTTATAAATCAATTGTTGTGCTGTACACCTGAAACTAACACAATATTGTAAATCAACTATACTTCAATTTTTTAAAAAAGGCTTTAGGAAAAAAAAAAAGACTAAATAAGGACAAAAATCCTTCCTCTTCTCAGGAAGGTGGAGCTGGAATGAAAATCAGGAACTATAACCCCAAATTCCTTCCTCCTCAATGAATATTCCACCCATTCATTTTCACACCCAATATAACCAGCTTGCCAAAGAAACTCAGAGCAGCTACTCACCTGAGTCTGCCCGCTCTCCCCTGGAGAGCACACTGTGGCTTAACAAATCCTCTCTTTGCTTTCCCTACCTCCATGTCTTGTCTCTGAATTCTTTCTCAACAATATAAGAACCTACTCTCTGGTAACAGAATGACAAATTAGCAGTTTATTACTCTAATCCAGGCAAGAGGATGAGGGAGGTGAAATTTGAAAATTATAGGCTCCAGTGGACACAAGCCAGAGCCTAGAACAAATGCTTTCTTCAGAAACTAGGTCTGGGTCACCAGTCTTGTTTAGACTCTCAGTCCTTAATGGTGAATTCCTCTCAGAGATTCTCATCCTTCCTGTTCTCTTATGAAATTCAGCCTCAGTTGAATCCCCCTTCCCCAGCCCATTAGATTATATTTAATGTGTACATTTCAAGAGTAATTTTCAAATTTAAATCCTTTTTATCTTACTCTAGCAAGCCCCAAATTCTTTGTTATAGTAGTATTATCAGTTTAGCAGTTTGGATACAGGAATAATGAGGATTAAAATAAAAGAGCTTAATGTTCAATATTGCTATAACAGGTACCTTTCCTATCATAGCTTCAACCCTTTCCTCTTGCCTTTCCATTCCCATTATTTATCTTCCTATGTCACAAAAGATATGCATACCATGTCATGAAAGATGCACTTCTGTTTGACCATAAGGACTAATTAATATTATAAATTATTTTACATAAGTGACAACAGCCTTTATTTTGAGAACCATAAGAACACAGTTTTTGAAAGGCACATGGTTATAGCACTGGCATTTAAAATTTTTATAACCAGCTACTGAAGTTCTGTCTCAGTGGGTATAAAAATGATAATATTTGCATTTATACAAACCACTGTCCTACAATTGGACCATATATAATCCACATTCACAAAAAATCATCCTGAGTGGATTAAATAATTTTATGACCAGTCCAATTTAACTTTGTAATTTTTTACCTGATCCAAAGCATTCCTCTTCTTGTTGGTAAAATGTATGCCTTGGGAGAGATAAAATGGGGGGAAAATAGAGGTCTGATTTTCTACTCCTCCTCTATTTCTTCCTTGGCATTGCCCTATAGAATGGGGATTTGGAAGTCAGATAGGGGAGACAAGGGTCCAGTTGGTCAAATTACCACACCAGTGCTGGGACAAGATTCTTGCATGGCTTTGGCTTGGTTCTGTTTCATTACCGTGGTCTTTATCAATGTGGGAAGGAATGAGTATGTGTTTGGGATACTACTCCACTCCACAGCCATCCTATCTTTTAATACGGTCTCTCTCATAGAGAGTGGCTATGTCTCCTATTGGTCCTATATCTCTACTTCTCTTTCCTGGTGAGGCATAACCTCACTTGAACCAATGGCCCCTTAAACAGCTCCATTTTCTTCTTCTTCCTCTTATGATCCTCTATTCCACTAGATTCTTCTTTTCTATTTGGACCCCACATTATAGTCTCTTTTCACCTTGCTGGTTACGTGTCACTCCAACATTCATGGCTCTGCAGAGTCCGCAGTTCAATCAGGTAGCCTCCCCTTTCGTAAGCATTCTGCATCATAAGTTTTATCCTCTTGGAGACTCCCATTTGTCCCTTCCCCCACATTACTAAATTTGTTTTAGACAAAGAAAATAGTTCTTACTATAAATACTTCATTTCCTTCAAAATAAGTGGTTTTCTGCTTCTGTTATCTCCTTCTTTCCACTCCTCATTCTTCTTATAAAGGCAAAAGTAGAAGGGGTTGCTATGTTGTCTGGGATTTGCAGGGATGATTCTGACATCTCATAGTAAGTCTTGGGAGGAGGTTTCCAGTAACATCTGTCATCTCTATTTAAAATTAGTGTGTATTTAACATGGTAACAAGTAAAGTCCACTTGGTTTGGTAAATTTATATGCAGGTATTACTTTTTAATTTTGTATGGATCTATATGAAATTATGGCTATTTGCATTTGTCTCTAAAAACAATTAAAACTTTTTAAAGGAAGATTAGTTAAAATAATTAAATTTACTAATATTTCAGCTAACTTGAAGATAGTTTCTATAAAAAATTGGAAACATAAAACTTAGAGTATGGAAGTTGAATGCATATTTTAGGTTCAACATCATTTGACAAGAAATCTTTAACATAATTTGACAAGAAAAAGTTCAATATCCAGAAGTCTTCCTGTTTGTGTAAGATTGGCATGTATCAGGCAATGTCAAGCAGTAAAGTAATGAGCAGGTTTCAAAAAATGTATAAATAATGCAGGTTCACTCTCACTGCACAGGTTTTTTTGGTTACCTGTATCATTTTGCAATTAGGAAAAATGTGATTCTGGAATAAAATAAAGCTCAATGAAAACAAAGAGTGTTCAAATTCAGTTAATATTTTGAAAATTTGCTCTACATTTAATCAATACAGTCAAATAATCACCAATAGTATGTATAAAGAACTGGGGTAAAAGTAAATGGGCTTTGGCATTAGATCTAAGTTTTATCCTAACTCTGTCAATTACTAACTGGCCTTTAAAGAGTTAAAGACATTCCATGGCCCATTCTTCTAACTGTAACAGTGAGACAATAACGTCTGCCTTGCAGGAAGATTGTAAGAATTGCAGATAAAATAAGTAAGGAACATGGTACGGAATATCAATTTCCCGCGACTGTTAGTACTGTTATCATTAGAAGGTTAGACTAAAAACAGAGAACTATTCAGAGGGAGATATGGAAGGTACCTCTTACTAGCAACTAGCAATGAAGGTATAGCCAGAGAGGCTACCACATAAGAATAGTTTGTAATTTTGATCCAGCTTCACTCAATATTAATCTTACTGATCTGGTTTAACCAAGGTATACTATTGTAACTAAGCAGGACCCTATGGGGCCTTCCCAGGACAGACTCCTACTCCCCATGTCCTCCGTCTGCCTCTTGTTTGTAGAGAAACTTTAGCCTCCTAGGCCTTCCCTGAGTTCAAAGAACAAACTTAATCAGAGAAGTGAGAAAAAATGCAGAAGCAAAGGACAACAGTCAAGCAAGACAAAATAATAATAGTTTAGCCATTAAACAAAGTCAAGGATCTTTAGTTCCTTCTCAAGGGCTGTAGAGAATATTCTGAGATGTATCATTTGAGCTGTTTTGCAGATACTGAAACCCCCACCAGGTGGAAGAAGTTATCAAAAACTGTATGCTGCCCATAAGCACAGAGATTCCAGACTGGTTGGAACCAGAGGTTGATGATGTTGACTCCCAATTACCTCACCACCAACCAATCAGAAGAATGTCCACAAGCTGATCACACACCCCACAACATCTACCCCATCTTTAAAAACCCTTTCCTGAATGCCATCGGGGAGTTCAGGCCTTTTGAGCATTAGCTGCCCCGCACTCCTTGCTTAGCACCCTTAGCAGCAATAAATGCTGCAGTTCTCTTCACTCCAACCTGGTGTCAGTAGATTGGCTTTACTGAGTGAGGGTGAGGAGACCCAAGTTCTGTTTGGTAATACTACTATAAGTGTAAATTACCATCCTCGCCTAAAAAGTAAAGCATGTTCTCATTACTTCCCAAAGTATATTTCTACTATCAAGTTAGCAGCAGCATTTCCATTTTTGCAGACTACTACTCTTTAACAGTTTTGTTTTGTTTTGTTTTTGCAGTATGTGGGCCTCTCACTGCTGTGGCCTCTCCCGTTGCGGAGCACAGGCTCCGGACGCGCAGGCTCAGTGGCCATGGCTCACGGGCCCAGCTGCTTCGCGCCATGTGGGATCTTCCCAGACCGGGGCACGAACCCGTGTCCCCTGCATCGGCAGGCGGACTCTCAACCACTGTGCCACCAGGGAAGCCCTCTTTAACAGTTTTTTAAACACATTTTTGAGGCAGCTTGAATGACAGGGACTTAAAAATGGTAGTGACTAACGCATCATCTAAGAACACAGCTGTTGGTTTCACCCCCAAGTTACTCTGCAAATGGTTGAATTGTCATTCCTTCCCAGACAAAGGTTAAATTTAGGGCATCTCCTTGAGTGAAATAAGGAAGAATACTGGTGCTATTCAAGAATTTTATCAACTACTAGTCTCTCACCCTTTTGGTGGGTTTAAATGAAACAAACGCATCATAGAATGAAATTATTTGGACAGATGTCAGAATAAACCTAAAGAAAAAACACAGCCCACTGTGAAGGACTTCTCAGTTACCAAAGGAGTGCACAGGAGGTGTGCAGACAAATCCTATTACTGGGTAATGGGATTTATTCGCGTGTCCAGACACCAGTTTGAAAATGTGATTCTGCTCAAGACATAAGCAGAAAAGTTCTTAAATGGGACAAAATTTTGTCTTCAGGAAAAATGGAATATATTTCACTAAAGTCAGTCTGATTCCTTCTTTAATAAATGGCTTGAAGGAAAGAGAAAGTCTTTGCTGATACAGGAAATGCTGAAGCCTCTTGAGCTTAGTCCTTTGAAATAGGCAGTAGGCAAGAGAACAACAGTTAGGGAGATGCAGGCTCAGAAATACTAGGGATTTCTGGCTAAGTGGCATCACTTATTCTTCCTAAGTAAGGCCTAGAATATGAATAGTAGAGGATTTTAAAGTATTGCATATTTTGTACTACATAGTGCAATATTTACAAGATACATCAAAATCTACTCATCACCCCAAATAAAGCCACATGACTGTTAACCTATTTTTCTCATTGCTCATATGTTTTAGATAAATAATTGTTTATCTTAAAAAAATACATTAGCTAGAATTATGCTGTCTTAGAACAGGGACTGGAAAACTTTTTCTTTGAAAAACCATATAGTAAACATCTTCAGCCTTTTTGGCCAAAAGATCTCTATCACTACTACTGCACTCTGCTAATGCAGCACAAAAGTAGCCATAAACAATCCAGGAATGAATGGCCATGGCTGGATTTGGCCAGAAGGTTGTAGTTTGCTGATCCTTGATGCTAGTCATTCAGCATCTTTATCAATATAGTCCTAACATCTATTGCAGTTCCTGGCATGTGATATGGATTAATAAAAATAAATTATTAAAAAGCAATTCATTTATGTTTCTGGTAGCTTATCCTCTCTGTAGAGTAATCTTATGATTATTACCTCTCCTTTAATATGATTCCAGTTAGTTCTGAGACCACCTGAACTTTCCAAAAAATGTAATCTCAAAATATGTAATAGACAGCATCGTTTCTGTGGTATCACTGCCCCCCCAAATATAACATGAATCTAATCATGAAGGAATGTTAGAATGACTCAAATTGTGGGACCTTCTACAAAAATGTTAGGGTGAAGAAAGACAAAGGAAGGCTGAAATAATGTTCCAAAATAAAAGAGACTAGAGCAACATGACAAACAAACGTGATGAGTAGTCCTGGAATATATCCTGGATGAGGAAGAAAAAAAAAAAGAAAAGTTATATATGGCATTTATTGGACAAATGAAAAAAAATGGAATATACACTGTGGATTAAATAATAGCATTAAATCAATGTTAAAGTTCATTAATGGGATTATGAAAAAGAATGACCTTGTTCTTAGGTAATACACCTTGAAGTATTTAGTGATGGGGGTTGGGATAAGGATGTTTCCATTTCACTCTCAGTGGTTCAGACAAAACAGTATACATACATATAAACTGATAAAGAGAATAATAAAGCAAATGGGGGCAAATAAAGCTAAAGGATATGTCAAAGTTCCTTGTAAAAAGTTATTTTCAAAATACTATTGCCTAACCCTTCCTGCTCTCCAGATTTTGACACATTGAAATAGCAAACATCAAGATATTTTCACAGATGATTTTTAGCTCTACCTAATATCTTTGTTTTGAGCAGATGAATGGATAAAATAATAGACACTTGGTAAAGCAATGAATGGATTTAACATTTGCAGAGACATCTAAAAGTAACATGTTGGTAAGTTTTTCTTCTAGGAAAATCACCGTAAGGAAATTCTAATAACTAAAACTATCCTGATTTTAAGCCTTGAAAAATCCAACCAAGGAAATTCTAAGTAATTATCAAAATACCCAATCAGTAGGAAATACTTAAAATACTTCCTTTAGCTCTTTTTAATTAGATTATGTTTTGCCTGTAAACCAGATTAACAAGAACAAGAACACAGTGTTTGAGCTGAATGCTGAGTAAGGGCACAACAAAATAATTTGGTGAACTCAGAATACAAGTTTCCAAAATGAGACTGAAGGGAAGTTTTCAGATAGATGAGGCCTGAAAGAATGAAGCAAACAATGAGAAGTTTGAAATTTCTGAGGGTCCAGGTAGAAGTTGGTTAGAAAGGCAAATGTTTTTCTGGATGGATACCCTGCTGGGTTAAAAAATATCCCTTCTTGGGACTTCCCTGGTGGTCCACTGGCAAGGAATCCGTCTTACAATGAGGAGGACGGGAGTTTGATCCCTGGTCAGGGAACTAAGATCCCACGTGCCGCGGGGCAGCTAAGCCCGAGTGTCACAGCTAATGAGCCCATGCATCCTGTGGCCTGCGTGCCAGAGCTAGAGAGAAGCCCCTGCACCAGGACAAAGAGCCCGCATGCCTCAATGAAGATCCCGAGTGCCGCAACTAGGACACGACGCAGCCAAAAATACATAAATAAATAATAAATAAATCTTCAAAAAAAGAATAAAAGAATATCCCTTCTCTGGGCACTTTTAGAAGTTTTTTGTGTTCATTCTACATGGCTTTGTCTTTTGACAGGTCTAATTTGCATGTTTTCTGTTTATCATCTTTAATTATTATAAATGTATAACCTCTAAAGCTCTACATGCTGATTTATACTAAGATCTTCCAACTTAGAATACTGAATAGTTATGGAAAATCTTGAATTATTTTAAACTACTTTAAAAAACTCTATTGAAAGATAATTAAGTTTAAAAAAGTTATAGATATTTAACTTGATGAGTTTGAAGATAAGTACACACCTGTGAAATCATCACCACAATCAAGGCCATTAATTTATCCATCACTTCTACAAATTTCCTCATGAATCCTTTAATTATTAATTTATTTTTATATCATTTTGTGTGTGTGGTAAGTGCACTTATAAGCTCTACCTTGTTAGCAAATTTTTAGGTATACAGTGCAGTATTGTTACATATAGACCCTATGTTGTACATTAGATTTCCAGAGCTTGTTCATCCTGCATTACTGAAACTTTGTACCCTTTGAACTGACTTCTGTTTGTAAGTTTTAAGTCCAGACCAATCACAGAAACCATGGGTACCAAGTCTAACTATTTATAAAACAGGTGAAACAGAATGAAACTCGAAGAAGAACATCACTAGGTTTAAATGAAAAATATCCATGGGTTATATAAAAGAAGTTAACTTGTAAAAACATACTCATTGTTATTATTTCTACTTTTTGAATCATGGGATGACCTGAGACTTATGGTTCATTATATAATGTCATTTCAGCAAGCCTGAAAACAGATCAACTTCTCTAGTTATATTTTTTAAGGAGCCAGTACATTCTATTGCTATGAACTTACCTGAAAACAGAAAAGTTATAAGATTAGCTATATAGATAAAGCAATTCCAAAGTGCCTAGTAAAACAATTCCTTGAAAATTAAAGTAACCTCAAATTGTGATTTTCCAGAAATTGTGTTGATATATTTACTACTTTGAGGCAATATCAACTATTTTGATCTGAAATTGGCCAACTGACCTCCATAAATTGCCATTTATCTTACTCCAGACCTTGCAACATTTCTTCCTCTACAAACTCCTTTCAAATTATAGATATGTTGTCACAGTGGAAGGTCATTTTAAATCTGTTTGTTGGTTCAAATAATGCTTAAAATCAGTAATATTTCCTGTGTATCTCCACACTCTGCTTGATTCAGAGTGTAAAGTGGTCGCATTCCACAAAATATAGAATTTTTGCTGCTGAAAGTCACCTTTATCAAAAGAAATAGCACTAGGACCTTATTTATTTTTGTTTTGAGGCTTTACTTTGATTGATTTATATCATTCCAATACCTGTTTCTGACTTATGTTTCTTGAATATGAAATATATTGATATAATTATGGAACCATTTGGTGTAAAGGATTTTTTTATATCTTTTTGAATCCTTCTAGTAGCCTTTTTCTTTTTTAACAAAAGCAAGTAGTCTGGGAAAACCAGAAAAAGTCATCTGTTAAATGTCAATTACAAGTATATTTTTATACACACAAGCACATACACACACACACGTGTACACACACACCCTGGCATGTAACTGTTTGTAGGGAGTCATATTTTCAGTGATTCCTGCTCTCTATTCCAGTTCCAAAGGCATTTTGATCCTGGCTGTTTGAAACATGCTATTTACAGCACTTGGGCTCTAACCCACAATTTGTCATTTTCACCAGTAACAGCAAGTATAGAATTACAATGGTTATTCCCCCTTAATAAATTGCACCAAATTATTTGTTTTAAATTATATATTCTTTTCTCCAGGATCAGAAATACATAGATATGAAGTGATATTTCGTCATTATATAATTGCTTCTATACATTGTACTGAGGAATTCATATATATGTATATGTATGTATATGTATATTCTATACATTTGTACTGAAGAATCCATATATATATCTTTATATATATATAAAATACCTTTTTTGATTACTTAATCACAGCAACTTTTCATCTCAAAAAATCTGAAAAGAGTTTAACAGATATATTAATTTGCCTTGGACTTTGTTTCAAATTCTTGCATTTTTTTTTAATTTTAATTTTTTAATTTTTGGCTGCGTTGGGTCTTTGTTGCTGCATGTGGGCTTTCTCTAGTTGTGGTGAGTGAGGGCTACTCTTTGTTGTGGTGCACGGGCTTCTCATTGCGGTGGCTTCACTTTTGCAGGAGCACGGGTGCTAGGTACACAGGCTTCAGCAGTTGCAGCATGTAGGCTCTAGGGCATGCGAGCTTCAGTAGTTGTGGCTCATGGGCTCAGTAGTTGTGGTGCATGGGCTTAGTTGCTCCGCAGCATGTGGGATCCTCCCGGACCAGGGATCAAACCCGTGTCCCCTGCATTGGCAGGCAGATTCTTAACCACTGTACCACCAGGGAAGTCCAAATTCTTGTATTTTTAATGAAACTATTTGTCATCTGATTTTATAATTTTGTTTCAAAGTGTAACATTTCATTTTTTATAACAAACATAAACATTTATACAGGCATATTTTTACACACAAACAATTATGAGACAATATTATCTAGTGTTAGTAATATAATAATTCCTCTTTTTATATACAATTTTGTGGCTTTTCTGTTTCATTCATCAACATTTGTAGCTTTTTCAACAGGTTTCCAAGTCGGTAAATAAGATTTTCCAATATCACTGGTAGTTGTCAGTTTGATGGGTATGTCATAGGCTTAGTCAGGCTCCTGCTGCCAGTTTTGTTTGTTGATTTTTTGTTTTTGTTTTGTTTTTCTCTTGACCATGGCAAGTTTTATCCTTTCTATTATACTAATGTAGAGTGAAAACTGGAGAGGAAAGGACATTTTGCAGGTCTGAAGCCAATTTGCAAAGATTTGACTTGCAATGTACACCTGGGCACCGGGCAGGTGCCCAGTAATAATTAGTAATATAATATCACAATATACAAAGTACATTTTCATAAGTATAAAGGTCTACTCTTTCAATCAAATCTCTCTCTATATGCCTATCCTTTTCCATTGTGCTAATCGTGTTACCAAACTGAACTTAGGTTCAATTGCCCAACATGCAGCAAAGCTACTGACATGGGGTTGTGGTGAAGGAAAGTATAGTGTTTACTGCAGGGCTCCAGGCAAAGAGCACAGGCAGCTCGTGCTCAGAAGACCCACACTCCCAGATGGCTTTCAGTGAAGGGTTTTAAAGACCGTGGGAGGGAGAGGGTCACAGGGTGTGTGATTAGTTAGTACACAATTCTCTGATTGTTTGATGGTGAAGTAACAGGGTGATGTTTTGGGAATCTCAGTCATCAACCTCCTGGTTCCAACTGGTCTGGAGTCTACATGCCTGCCATCAGGGTCAGTAGTTTCCGTCTGGTGGGAGTCTGGCTTCTGTAAAAACAACTTAGGTATATGTGTCAGACATTGTTATCCATGTCCTTCAGGGAGAAACTAATGGTCCTGTGACTTTGTTATATGGCTGATCTATTGTTTAAATTGTTACCAGTTCTCCTGCCAGACTGCTATTCTCTGTCTCTACATGTTCTTACTCATCTGATTATTAACCCTTGAGCTAGAATTTTTGAAACTCAGGGAAGGTTCAGGAGACTGAAGTTTTTCTTTAAACAAGAGGTGAGGAACAAAAAGTGGTCTGTTATTGAGAAAAGCCCGTCAGGGGATTGCTTGGTTTCAACCCCTCCTTTTCTTTGTTACTCCTCAATCCTGAGGGAAACAGGGGAAGTAGAAGAAAATGAATAAAGTTTTGGATAGAGAAGTTAATCATAAACTCAGCAAGGGAACTTGGTCTCATTAGTTTTGGTGTTTTGGGGTGATTTATTTATCTATGTCTATATTTCTATATATCTATGTACCTATATCTATATTTATCTATCTATATATTTAATCAGATGAGAGCATTTAATTCCCCCCCTTGCTAACTAGGCAGCTGGAGTGAACCAGGAGTATATCTGTGCAGGTAAGCCTTTGGGGGTGGGTTGATGGATTTCTAAATCCATCACTCATCTAGTACCTGGGGAATTGATACAGATAATCAAAAGCATACACCTTGGTGTCAGGGCTATCAGCTCAGGGCAAAATTCTATAAAATCAGAAATCTGTATCTTCTTGTGTCACATATATGTCACCCAAAAATGCAGTCATCTCAATAAAATAAAATAAAACAAAATATTTTAAGTATTCTCTTTAAACTTAGAAATAAGATAAGGATGCCCACTATCTTCAGTTCTATTCAACATTGCATGTAAGGTCTTAGCCAATGTAATAATATGAGAACAATAAATTAGAGGCTTAATGATGGGGGGAAAATGCAGCCAAAAAATAAGGTTTAAAATGAGACCGACAGTAAAGTGTATAATTAGAACCAATTTCTTTACTTATTCGTGACCATTTTTGAAATGCTGTGCTTTTTTTTTAAAATGGAAGAATATTCTTTCATGTTATTGAAATCCCTTTGTGTTTAAATCCCTTTAGCTCTCGCTTTAAAATCTAAGTGGGTGATCTTGCACACACCAGACTGTATTGGTGTGTAGAAATTAGGTCATTATGAAGGCCTGTGGAAGTGCACAAGCACTTGCACATTTCTTCATAAACTTGCTGAAATACATATGCTTTAATGATTATTATTGACAGTATTTTTTGAATGACGTAAAAGGACCTTGCTATATTTCACTAACACTTATTATCAAAGTCGCATTAAGAGAAGTCAAAAATATCGCATCTTCCTTCATGTTCCAACTGCTATGAGATTCATGTTGTTAGTACATTAATATTGATATGATCTAAAACAAAAGGAATACATGATATTGATGTTAAGCAAAAACTCTAATAAGGGTGTATATATAAAATTCATGTAAGTTCCTGTGAGATAATGGAAAATATATATATATATATATATATGTATATATATCTGCCCCTGGTTCCTGGCACGGAACTTCTTAAATCCTTTGTAATTTCCTAAGTGATAAGAGCACTAGAAACATCTTTTGTTTTAATATTTGATCATTGACTGCAGTTCCTGATACAGGACTCCTAAAACCCTTGTAACTTCCTGGTTAATAGGAGTGTCTTTTGTTCTAATGAGACAATTCTGGGTAGGTTCCTGGATGGCTCCTGGATGAGGGCTGGTCTCTGGAAAGACCAAGCCATAATTAGAAGCTTGGGATTTTCAACCCTACCCTTCATTCTTTTGAGAATGAAGAGAAGGGCTAAAAATGGAGTTAATCAATTATGCCCATGTGATGAAGCCTCCAGAGAATTCCAAATTTTCAGAGTTTGGAGAGTTTCCCTCCTTCTATTCCTCACCCTGTGTATCTCTTCATCTTGCTGTTCGTCTGTATCCTTTATCATATCCTTTAATAAACTGGTAAACTTAAGTAAGTGCTTCCTTGAGTTCTGTGAGTCGCTCTAGTAAATTAATTGAACCAAAGGAAGGGGTCATTGGAACCTCTGATATGTAGCTGGTTGTTCAGAAGCACAGGTGATATACTCTGTCTGGGCTTGCAATGGGTCTCTGAAGTGGGGGTTAGAGGACAGTTTTGTGACACTGAGCATTTAACCTGTGGGGTATGACATCATCTCTAGGTAGATAGTGTCAGAATTGAATTAAGTTGTAGGACACCCAGCTGGTGTCACAGAGAATTGCTTGTTGGGGGAAAACCTTCACACATTTGATGACAAGAAGTGTCAGAAGTGAAGTGAAATAAAGGAGACTCACAAGAAAAAAAACACAGGAAAGACCTGGGTTTTTCTACACAGAAGGAGGAAAACTGAGTTTTTCCTTTATTTTTCCCTACAGTGCCATAAACATAGTATAAAATGGGGCTTTGCCTATAAACTAAGTTATTATAAGTTATATTTTAATTCTAAAATGATTAATTTTATGATCTTAGGTATTATACTGATAATGACCACATTAGGAATATATAAATGATAGTACAATTTGGAAAAAGGAGGAAATGTAAATATTTGCTGTACATTCAGTAGCTTGGTCTTTTCTTAACTTGTTCCTTCTTATGAGATTAATTGCAATCACAATAAACATGTGTTTGGTTTATAAAAAAGGTCATTCCTTTCCAAGGATTTTTTTTTTTTTATTTTAGGTAAAGTTGAATATATTTCAAAACAAGATATGTTAATAGTGTTAATGGTCTATAAATCATGTTCAATTGTCTTCATTCTCTAAATTTAACTTTCAAATCCTCTTATCATTTGATGCCACGTGTAGAAAGTTGTGTTTAACTGATTTTCTGAATCTTTTAAAAGATCTGTTTCTTTACATTGCTATTGGGTACATTAACTGAAGGTAAAAATATTAAGAGGAAACTTAACTTGCTTAATTTTAAAATATGGCAAAATATAAATCAGAAGAAAAACATGTAGTTTCTGTTGATCATTTAAGCTCCTGGCAGTATGACGCATATTTAGAATTAGCATAACAATATTAGCTAAGGGCAACGGAACAGAGGAGTTTTCCTTTTCAAGTCCTTTATTTGAATTTAAATCAGATCCCCAGTGAGTTATCTCCCAGTATTACCAGTAAACTATTTCTGGACACAGAACACAAAATGAGAAGGGAGTCCTTTTTCTTTGCTGGCAGTCTCACTAAAACCAGCACAGTTAGTGGTGTGCTGGATTGAAATAATGACAGTTACAAACTTTAAGTAACAATAAATAGTATAGATGCTATTTACAGTTTGTTTTCATTTTATAAATTTATTTATTTTATTTATTTTATTTTTGGCTGTGTTGGGTCTTCGTTGCTGTGCGCGGGCTTTCTCCGGTTGCAGTGAGCAGGGGCTACTCTTTGTCACTGTGCCCGGGCTTCTCATTGCAGTGGCTTCTCTTGTTGAGGAGCACGGGCTCTAGGCGCTCGGGCTTCAGTAGTTGTGGCATGTGGGTTCTAGAGCGCAGGCCTAGTAGTTGTGGTGCATGGGCTTAGCTGCTCCGCGGCATGTGGGATCTTCCCGGACCAGGGCTCAAACCTGTGTCCCCTGCATTGGCAGGCAGATTCTTAACCACTGTGCCACCAGGAAAGCCCTACAGTTTATTTTCTATCAGAAGAATTTAAGGTTATTTAATTGCTTAAACATGTGTATCGAATGCCAATCAAAAATCACCTGCAGTGACAGGTTTCAGGGTAATTGCAGTCAGAGACATTAAGTGCCTGCCCATGAGGAGTTCTTAGTCCAGTAAGGGAGGTAACATTTACCTGCCCACATGGAAATTCTACATGTTCTGTTAAAACACAATCACATCTTGATTTTTCAGCAGTAAGAATACAATTAGAACAAGATAGCATTTGATTACTATTAATCCAATAATTCATTAAAAGAGAACTAGTTAAGGCTCATGAGCTAATAATAGAATCTGCTAAAGAGAAAGAAGGAGAAAATATGAGGTATGGGTCTTTTCTGATCCTGCAGGGGAATGGTATTTGGAGGGAGGTCAATCTATAGGGGAAACTAGACCAGATCATCAAAGAAAGAAAACTGAAAACAAAACAAATCAAACAAAAACTTTGTCTATTGAATAATTTCCAGAGAATAGGCTTCGAGAACATGCCCTAGGGTATTCCCAAGAATATGGAAATATCTACCTCACCATTTATTTTTATCTAATTCTACATGTGACCTTGAGTGATTTGTGTTCTTTGTGATTGGCTCCATTTTCTGAAACATGGAGATATTAATTTATTCAGTCAATAAACACTAATTACTCTATTTGTGTCAAGCAGATTTTTTTTTCTAGATTTGGAAAAGAAAGAGATAAAAGACATGATCCCTGTTTTCCAGTATCTTAAAGTTTTGTGAACAGTTAACATTTCTCTGCTGGCCTACTTCTCATGAATGACTTGCAGACACATTTATAGACTACTTTATGAAACAAACAAGCAAATAAACAAAATTATGTTAACAGGCAGCAAAAGATCTATACCCAAGAAATCAGGTAATATTGAAGGGTAAAAATAGATTACAATCATTTTTCTAAATTAACCATTAAATCTAAGGATACAGATTATTAGTTTTAATTGTACTTAATCAGGGATTTATGTTTAAAAATTAACATTGTTAATAGCTGTGAAGAACATTACTGTAGACATTTTAACTGAATTACTGAAATATTATTAGAATTTATGAATAAACTATAATCCTCATCTATCCAAAAAAGAGTGTTCAGTTGAGTATGTAAAAGCAATGTTTGCCCTGGCACTCTAGGAGAGGTTACTGCAGAGAGGTTACTACTGTGAAACTCTGTTGCTTTGATTATGTGTTAAACTGCTACTTACTTGGAATGTTTACACCATTTATTGTGGGAACTCTCACTTCAAGAAACAATTGTAAGAAACTATGCCTAGCTCCCTAACATCAGTGACTGGCCAAAGAAACTCATCCCCTACTCTCCATACCTCACCAAAAACAAGTGTATGAAAACTAAAGTTTTGACAAACGTACAATTTCAAATCCTTGGAGTTGAATATAAATGTGTATTTGAAAACGTCTATTTCATTTGTGGGAGAAATGTTTAAGTAGTATTAGGTTTTCTTCATCTGCAACAACTTCACATATACACAAACACAAGAATATAAACTAAACACTCATAATCATATGTATGTAATGAGTACACATATATATATGTACATAATATGATATTCATTATACACAACCATTATATATAATTTAAACATATCCATATATATATAGAAAAAGATGTGTGGTACATAATTAATATGTAACAAAGCCTGCTGTTTGCTTTCCATGAGTTAGCTCATTTAATGCTTATAATGAAAGTATGAGTCATTAAGTCAGTCATTAAGTCAATAAGTATGTTATTCTTATTCTTTGGATGATATTGATAATGGAAATGAGGGACAGATAAGTTAAGTCAGTTGCCCATAAGAACATAGTTTAAAAAAGGAAGCATCAAGATTCTTTGCTGTTAGAGATTACACTTTTAGCTTATATTTATACTAACGTGTTTTCCCTGTCTACCTTCTTTTATCTATGCATCTACCAGTATAAAACACATACATAATGGGTGATGAAGGTAGGAGATTTTGATAAGAAAAATTTATAATATATAGTTTATCTCTATATTATACAGAGAGGTATATGATACCCACATTATCAATAATAAAGTGATGAGTATTGTAACTGAGGATTACAAATCACTTTATAAATGTATGAGTCTTCAAAAACTCTTCCTTTTCCATGAATACACTGAGATAGTGATTCAATTCTCTTCTTCTTTAACTCTGTTTAGTTAATGACAGTCACTCCTTCATTGTTGAACCACGTTCCTTTCTTGCCATTAACTGGAGTGTACTGTAGTGTTGTTCCTCCTCTAATTCATTCAGTCTCTCTGTCCTTCACTAGCTCAGACCTTGAACTTCTGCTCTTTTTCTATACTTACTGATTTCAAACGCTTATCACTTTCCTTCAGTCTCCTCTCTGTCAATATGATCTTCATGACCTTTAGATTCACTGGTCTGTAGATAACAGCTATATTTATTTGTCATCACTAACAATCCAAAATGTCTAAAAGAAAATTTATTGTGCCTCATGATGGAACTGTCTTCTTAGGCAATAGCTTTATTTTTATCATTAGTACTATAATCTTTGTCCTCAAATTTCTAAATCTTGGGGTTAATTTTCCTTCTTTTTTCCATCCTTCATAACACTCTACCATTCTTCTTCATTTTCTCAGCCATTCTTCTTATGTCACACTGAAAATTCATCGCCTTCTACCTTGTCTTCTTGGCTTCCAATAATTTTGTTTCTAGTAGCTTATTGCTGACCTTGCACTTTCTTAATGGACTGATATCCCCAAAAGCTTTTCACATAATATCAATTCCTTTTTATAGGAAATTTACTATGGGGCTCTATTATTCCTCAGGGGAAAAACAATTGATTTTTCATGTAATATTTAAGGCATTCCATAGTGCCACTTTAATTTTATTAACTCTCTTAAATCAAGTCCTCTAAATTAGACAAGCCACCTTCAGAACCGTGCTAATTCTCACTTCTTTGTTATTTCCCTTATAAGAAATGCCCCCATGTCTAATTCACGCTGTATTCCATAGTTTCTTCAACACACAGTAAAGACTCACCTTGATTTATGCTACTCTATGACCACCTTTCTCTGCTTTCAATTCCTTCAGCATTTGTAAATAAAGTTGGGTAACTTTATACATTTCTTCAACATATAGCTTTGGAATTAAACTCCAAATGTTTCCTGTGTCATACAGGACTTGAATATATACATAGATTCTAATTTTCTTTAGGACTATAACCATTTTTTCTATGTGTCTTGGGAATTTATCTCTTCAGAATTTACAAGAGATCTAGGTTACAAAAGGTATTTAAAAATTCACTATAATTATTGCTGCTAATAACCTTCCATTTACATTTTGATTCAGTGAAGACCGTTTCCCCTTAAACTGACATTACTATTTTGTATTTCCTCTGCTTTTTTGTTTGTTTGATTTGTTTTTAATTAGTTGCTGATTTATAACTAGAACAAAGGAAAAAGAAGGGAAAGCCTATAAAACTCAACTCCAAATCTATTAGGTACTTGTTGGTATTTCTAACGGAAATATTCTGAGAACGTAAGTGCCTTGTTAAAATAGGGAATCAATAATGCTTGTAGAATTATATTGAAATAAAATTAGTTATAATAGTTCCTTATAAATGTTCAATGCCAGCTAGATTTTTCATGGGAGCCGTTACATTAAAATAAAGATTTGGATATTTTGTGTATTTATTTCCTCAAGTTTTTCCTTATAGCATTTATGTCTTCTTCTTACAGCAAGTACATGCCTATTTCCTTTCCAAGACTGAGAAGATTGTAATAAATAAGTATCTGGTTAGTTGTCGTTTACTGATATGGAAGAAAGAGAGTTATTATTCTTCCCATTTACCATGCCTACTGGTTTTTAACCTCCCTTCTGTCTTCTCCCTGGTATTTCTACTTCCTTCCCAGGTACTTTGGAAAAAGAATATATAGCCATTGTTTCCTAGTATACCTCCAGCTCCCTTGAACTACTATCTCTAGTAAAAAGAAATTACACAAATCTGACCTAACTATGGTCATTTGTTTTAGAGAGATTTTTTCAGGAACAGAAGAACAATGAAGATATATATATATACATACATATCTATATCTATATCTGGAGTTATATATAAAAGTCAAACTATATCAGTTTATATCCTGGTTTTGCCTCTTAAAATTGTGCAATTTAACTCATTGGGGTCTCAGTTTATTCCTCTATCAAATAGGTACCATAATAGGACTTAGCATAGAGTGTTTTTGGAGCATTAGATAATATGATCCATGTAAAGAATTTAAGATAGTGATGGGCATATGTAAGTATGGTTAATGTTGTGATGCCACTGTTTTAATTGTTATTAATTTGTTAAGGGATTGATATACAATGAACCAAAATTGATATCATTTCCCCAACTCTTTCTAAATCACTTATGAGATTTCTTTCAAGTTATGAGGTTGAGAAAATTTTAAATGAGTAATTGCAGTTACCTTAGTCCTACCAGGGAAGCAGAACAGAGCTGCTGCAGTCACTAGGTAAACACATCTCTCAAATCTACTTCCCTATTTCTTTGTTATATTATCTGTAAGCCTTATTCCTAATTGCACATCCTCTCAGTCTCATATAAGAGTGTGCAACTAAAGTGATGCACACACAGTACGAATTCATACACAGATGTTCCAGCTGTGTTGATGGTAGCAAACATATGTTGCCTATTCCATGGGGGATGTTCAGGCCTGCTTTGCTTTGCACCGAGGGAGTAATTGGGTTCAGTGGGAAGCATGACTTACTGAGATGCTGTACTTTTTCAGGTGAGAATGCAAATAAGTTTTAAATAAAAAGAAATCACTGTATCTGATGGCAGAGAAGTTAGAGGAAGGAGAATGCACAGGAAACATAGTCAGGTAGGATGACAAGAGACAATTAGAAATAAACAAATAAAGGCAGAAGGAAGGGGTAAGGACACCCAAGGCTGACTAAAGAAAACACTTACATGACTTCAGAATTAATCCTGACATCTTTGCCAAGTATTATGAAATGGTGGCCCACTGATTTATTAGAAAATTAGAGTATGGCATTCAGATCAGTGATCTGGCTATGAACAGTTTTCTGATCACTGGTCCAAATACAGGAATTTGCAAAAGTCAAAAATTAAGTAAGTATATGAGGAAAGAAGATTTTAACAAGGGTACTGTTAAGCCACAGCTATGAGTAGATAGATAACTACTGATATCCAGTGTCATCCTTAAAAGCAGCTGAATACTAACAAGGGGAATCCCTACCAGGACCCAGCCCTCCCATAATTATGCAATACCTTGCCCATTACTTAATCAGAGGTATCTCTAAGATATTGGATTCCTGAATATAGATTTAGCATATTAACTCTGAAATTTATTTGGTAGGTGTTTCTAAAAGGAGTGACCCGATTTATAGTGTAGAAGAAAATTATGTAAATTCTTTGAAGCTATGGCTAATCACCACACCTGTGCATCATTCCTGGATGAGTGTTAGTTAAGGGTATTTATAAAGCAAAACATATCACCATTGAATCTGAAAGAAAGTTGCTGGTTTCAATTTTTTCCTAAAGAGGGCCTTTAAAATTTTCCTTCATGTTCTATTTGAGTGATAGGAAGCAAATGTAAGAGTTTTGAAAAGTTAATACATTACTGTTGGAAGCCCATGATATGCAAGTGTGAATATGCAAATGAGGAGTTTACTCTAGCTTAGATTAAGGTAACAAGGGCATCTTGCATTAAATTTAATATATTACCATATGTCTCAACTGCCATTGGCAGTGTAGAATGCTATAAAACAAGCCCACTGCCTGTTTGTTTTCCCACATATTTATTGAAGTATAAATGCATTACAATGTTGTGTTAGTTTCTTCTGTACAACAGAGTGAATCATATACATACATATACATACATCCCCATATCCCCTCCCTCTTGCGTCTCCCTCCCACCCTCCCTATCCCACCCCTTTAGGTGGACACAAAGCACCAAGCTGATCTCCCTGTGCTATGTGGCTGTTTCCCACTAGCTATCTATTTTACATTTCTTGGTGTATATATGTCCATGCCACTCTCTCACTTCATCCCAGCTTACCCTTCCCCACTCCCGTGCCCTCAAGTCCATTCTCTAGTAAGTCTGCATCTTTATTCCCATTTTGCCTCTAGGTTCTTCATGACCTTTTTTTTTTTTTTTTTTTAGATTTCATATATATGTGTTAGCATACGGTATTTGTTTTTCTCTTTCTGACTTACTTCACTCTGTACGACAGATTCTAGGTCCATGCACCTCATTACAAATAACTCAGTTAAGTTCCTTTTTATGGCTGAGTAATATTCCATTGTATATATGTGCCACATCTTCTTTATCCATTCATCTGTTGATGGACATTAGGTTGCTTCCATGTCCTGGCTATTGTAAATAGTGCTGCAATGAACATTGCAGTACATGACTCTTTTTAAATTATGGTTTTCTCACTGGTGGGATTGCTGGGTCATATGGTAGCTCTATTTTTAGTTTTTTAAGGAACCCCATACTGTTCTCCATAGTGGCTGTATAGCCTAAAAGCTACGACGAGTTTTTACATTTTTTTTTTAATTTTATTTTTTTTTATATTTTTTAAATTTTTTTAACATCTTTATTGGAGTATAACTGTTTTACAATGTTGTGTTAGTTTCAGG
>NC_041223.1:65050682-65082643 GCF_002837175.3 Physeter macrocephalus
TTCCCTTTTCTCCACACCCTCTCCAGCATTTATTGTTTCTAGAGTTTTTGATGATGGCCAATCTGACTGGTGTTACATTTTTTAAATGGTTGAAAACAGATCAAAAGAACATAGTTTGTGACTAAGGAAAATTATAGGAAATTCACATTTGTGCTCACAAATAAAATTTTATTTGAACATAGCCACACTCATTCCTTTAAGTATCATCAGTGGCTGCTTTCCCACTACAATGACAGAGTTGATTGGTTTTGATAAAAACCTTATGGCCTATTCAGAAAAAGCTTAGTAACCCCTATTATAATGCAAACTAGGACAGCACATTGTTCCTTCCTCAGCAGGCTTAATGGTCCAAGACTTGATTCTGATAGACACTAAGTGTGAGAGGATTATAGACTAGAGCAGCCAGGTGATTGGATTGATAGAAAAACCACAAACTTAAGTGTGAAGTGCCATGGCACCCACCATTCAGGATCTTTTCTCCTATGTTTATGTCAGAACAGCCAGAAATGTCTATGATTCACTGTGAGCCCTCTAAGCCTTCTTTTGATTTCATTTTTTCTCATTTTTAACTTGATGAAAATTAAGAGTTAAAAGGTAAATCTATGTATTTTCTAACAGAATATTTGTATTTATTTAAGGATAGGAAAATAAGAGTGTGTCAACCCCTCTGATGAGCAGAGGTCATCCATCATACTCCTATTACAACAATAGTCCATTAGTGCCAGGGTAAAAATATAGGGCAAGACTACATCATCCTCTAGGTGCCTTCAGTCACTTACCCTTGACCTGTGGAAAAGGTGCTTTGAAGAAAAGGTAAAAGTTCATGAAGAAAGGTTATATTTATGTGTTGCAGTTACCCAATTAGTGGGGCACAGTGCTGAGCTTAAGAAACAATTATAAGAAATAAACAGACTTACCTACCCATAAGTCCCTTCTAAAAACGGAATGATGGAGTAATTGATCACAAAAGTCACAAGAAAGGGAAGTGTCAAAAGATTATAAAATGTTTACAGCAGCAACTTTAAGAGAACTCAGGGAATGGGAGATGTAATCTTTTGGATATGGGGTTAAGATTAAATTAAGGCTGGGTTCATGAGATGTATTTCTTTGCTTTTTTCAGTTTGAATGTTTTTAATCCCAAAACATGAGTTGTTTCCAACTTTTTTATGTTGTTCATTCATAAAGATATGAAATACAAGAGGAGGAAGCAAATTTATTGCCCAGCATGTGTTCCTGAGCAGTGATGTGCTGATAATGGCATCTAGTGGCAGTCATTTGGGCCTGATATGGTTCCTCTTGTAATCTGTTCAATGGCAAGTCCTCACACAGATTATTTTCTAAAAATCTAAGTGCCTCTTAGAAAATGACAGTACTGTCTGATCCAGCAAGCATTCACTAACAGTCACTTGAGTTCTTTTGGTGCTATTGAATAAAATACTTCATTTTTTTTCATTCTACCCATTGGTCAGTTACAAGTATTTTAAAGGCCTTGTCAGAATTTAGAGTCTTTCTTTAACTTTCTTTGATATGCAGTAGAGGATAAATGATTCTGCTCTCAACTAGCCAGCATTTTGCTTGATTTTGTCACATTGACAGCAAAGGGCTTACTCTGAAGCAAACATAAAATGAACACTGTCTTGTTAAATATATCTAAAGTTTAAAAGAAGAGCTCATAAGAATTCTTTTGAATGAGTACTGTCTACTGTTATGCTAACTATATCATTATATTTACCTCTATCCAAAGCTTAATGAGGCATTGTATAGTACTAGGCAATAGAAATAAAAATGGGAAAAAAAAATTAAAAGGTGTTTGCTTATAAATTAAAATCCCTAAGAAGAAGAAAACATCTGCCCTGTCAAATTAGCAAGTATGTGTTCATCTTCTTTGTAGCTAATACTTAGGCCTATGAATTATAACTTCCTAAAACATAAATAAAAGTAAACATATGTTAAGATCATAGTCAGCAATGCTATGTGATATATTTGAAAGTTGCTAAAAGAATAGATCCTGAAAGTTCTTATCACAAGAAAAAAAATTGTGTAACTATATGAGGTGATGGATTAACTAAACCTACTGTGGTGATCATTTCATAATATGTCAAGTCATTACATGGCACACCTTAAATTTTTACAGTGCAATATGCCAATTATATCTCAATAAAATTGGGGGAAGAAAAGCAAACAATTACTCATCATATGAAAATCAGTAAAGGAAATTTCTTACATAGGGACTGGGAAATTTTATTGAAAACATATAATTATATTTTAACATGGTATTTGATACATTTATGTAACATGTATGCAAGTTTATCAAGAATAATGATATAGTGAACTCCCAGGAACTCACTGCTAAGTCCAACAAGAACATCACCAAGTATCTGTCTTCTACCTGAATATTTTCTTCCACCCCTGCTTACCTCCACCACAGGGCATAACAGTATCTCAATTTTTGTATTTATTATTCTTGTGATTCTTATAACTCTATAATTTTTACATGCATGCTGAGCAATATAATATTTTGTTTCTGATCTTTATTAAAAAATATCTTACTATAGGTAGTGTTCTGGCAATTACTTTGCCCGATAAATGCTAGTTTAACATTTATATGTATTGTTGTGAGTAGTTGTAGCTTATTCAAAGCTTTTTATTTGTGTGTAATCTCCCATTGTATGTTTCTACTATCATTTATTTGTCTACTTTTTGTCATGTATATTTTCATTGTTTCCAGATTTTTGCTATCACAAAAATTGCTACTGTGAACATTGTTTTATATATTCTTCTGGACAAATTTGTAAACAGTTATTTAACACCCATAATTGGTAAATTAGGGACATGTGAATATTAAGGTAATGGCAACTATTTTCCTAAAGTACATACATCAATTTAGACTCTAACCAAAATGTATTAAAGGTTTCTTTAATCCACATCTTCTCCATTATTTGGTATTATCAGGCTCCTTGTTTGTTGACAGTATAGGGGATATAAAAATGGTGTTCACTGTGGTTTAAATTTACATTTGCATTTGCATAATTAATAATTATGTTGAGAATCTTTCCATAAATTTATTTAATGAGCATGTTTTGTCTTCCATGTAGCACTTAGTCTTATGATTTTTTTCCCATTTTTATACGTCATTGTGTTCTTGCAAACATTTCTATCTTGTTGCCTTAAAGAGTGTGCTCTTCCAGTATATAGTTATGTTACAGCAAGAAGATCCTTCAGAGCAGCATGCCAGAAGCCAACAGAAATAGTTTTGACTATGTATAAAGAACAACAACAACAGCAGGTATGTTCAGAATTAGAGAAATTTTTCTACATTAACACACAAATTTTACATATAATAAAGGTTAAACCCCAAGGAAGGACAAAAAAGATTAGGACTGAGATGTTAGTTGGGGCTCCCATGAGCTAGTACTTAAGAAGGGGGTTTGTCATTACAGATAGCAGAAGATGCCAAAACAAAAGCCAAGAAGGAATCCAAATCTCAGAAATCCAAGAGGGCTTCCAAAAAATTGTCAAATGGGAGAACAAAACAAATGTAAAGTCAGGATATGAAGCTTGTTGCCAAGGACCGGTGCAAGGACAAAAGTCCAAATGTGAACCAACCTCAGAGTAAGTGGGAAGGTGCAGGGCAACTGCCTAGAAGTCGATGCTTTTGTCAGAGATTTGGTCTTATTCTACTGCCAAAATAAGGTGAAACAATTGTACAGCTGAAGTTAAAGGGCCCAAGAGAAGATGGGCATCATATTGTGATTTGCCTACGTTTTCATGGCTTATTCAGAGCCTAGACTGGAGTCAAATCAAGTCATTATAAGTCCAGCCGTCTTTGGTCTTCAAGGAAAAAAAAAATATTGGGAGAAAGGTGTGCCAGTTTCCAGGGGTTCCCATGATGTTTAAGTCAAGGGGCAAGCTGGGGAGCTGAATAAAGGTTTGAGAGCTCTTATAGGATGGCAATGACACTCAGGGTGAGAATTTGGCAACTTGAGGACAGGGATTGGAATGTCTGTGGAGAGAACATAGTGAAAAAGGAAATAGGTGGCAGCAAAGTGGTAGTTTTGGTCTCAACTAAAACACATGACACAGATCCATTCTGGTCCAACTGGTGATTATAACAAAAATAACAAAGCTACTCATACTGAACAATGTATAATTTTTAATCCTCTTAATCAAAACAAAAAGAAATGCCCAGGGTCTCTTTCTATGATAACCTACACTTGCCCTAGGAAATATCTTAAACAAGCTTGAGGTACTCCTTTTCTATTTAGTGGATACGAAACAGAAAGTAAATATCTGTATAACCTAGCAGGCATCATAAATTTAAATGTGATGATATGCTGTGGCTGTTGCTTTCAACCTTTCATCCTGGATATTATTAATGTTGTTTATTAATCTTAAACTTTGTTACCCACACAGGCATTATGTATTTTTCTATTCTAATTATGGAACTACCATAAAAAATTACACAGATAAAAATCACACTACACTCTATTCTTAGTTGTATGTATTACTGAGGAAACTATAAATGCATTTGGTCTCTTTTCTATGCTGCTAAGTCATGCTTATTTTCATTAAGCCACTAAATGAGAAGATGAGGTAGAGTTGATTTGTTTTTAATGTATAATCATTAGGGTGGTTGCCAATATTGTTTTAAGTTCTATTTAATATTTCTGTCCTTTTTCTCACTCCATTAACAGGTGGACATGGGAGGTAAGATAAGATATAGTATTAATTTTAAAATTAATTTCAATAATAAAAAAGAGCAAAAATGAATGAGAGACACAAAAAAACAGTGCTTATTATTGGCTGTCTATTCTGTGTTCAAGTTTCTAATGCAATAGAAAGTGTTATTTAATATATCTCTTTTTCTAAGGTTTTTGTCATAATCTGACACAAGGTAATCAACCAAAACATAAGATTTTTTTTACTGTACCGTAATTGATAGGGGAATGTGTTTTGAAACTATGAATGTATGTATAACATAGCCTTCTGTTGAGCCAAAAAATCATTTTAATCTTGGTCTGGTTTATTTACCAGCATGTTGTAACTTCACTTCTAGTACTTTCTTATTACTTTGAATTAATGAGACCAAATCAGCACACCTTGTAAACCTGTTTGTGAGAGCAAATGCACTGATTTCTTCATCTGTACTATTTAGCTTCCCATGGCAATGTCTAATAGTTTCTTTGTTAATCCCCCTTTATTTTTTTTTTAGCAAAAGAAAAAAGCATCCAATATAATGACATTTACCAACAAGAGCTATTATCTTCCCAGGAGCAAATACAAGTGAATTTACAAGTCCTGTACCATAGATTTGAACATATACTTGCTTTTTAATATCTACGAACATTTTAAACTTTCCATTAGAATAAATTTTAACTAGTTACAAAAAATTATACAATGAATTAAACATTTTCACTTCAAAAAAGTCGTGTTTTGAAAGTGGTCAGTTATTATAAACAAGTCACACCAGACTATCTAGAATGTAAATAATTCAGTTGTATCAAAGAGTAATTTTTATTTCCAAAGTATATTAAATGAGGCCACGATTGTATTTGAGGAAGGGCATCTTTCCATACAGAAAGAATGTATACATAACCATTTCTTTCAGTTTAAAATGTCCACGGACACTTCTGTAAAATTGCATTTGGGGAACCAAATATTCAGCCTTCCATTAATAACAATACCCATAACCATACTGAAAATAAAAGTTTGAGAAGGAAGATTTACCGAATTTCCCATCATAAAATATGAGGGAATGGCCTTTTAAACTTCTCAAAATTACTGATAATTTAAATATCAGGGATTATGTTATACAATAAAATAAAATATAATTCAAAAAGCTGTAATCTGAGCGGCTTCAGAATGAAAATATAAATCCTGAAAGTAAGGTTAGTAGGTTACACTCTGGGTAAGGCTGATAACATTAATTATAGAGTAATTTGATTAATGTTGAGTTTGCAGTGTTCTTAGTTTGCATAAACTTTGTAGTTTGTTAGAGATAGTGCAAAGTTGATTTTCAAAGAGTAATCTATTATTTAAGACCACATTCTCAGTAACTTTTATTTGGCTTTATTAACTCTTTATTTTCCTTATATATATCAGTGCTACTGCAGAGGGCAGAGATATCTATAAAGAATTTCAAGTCAGTTTTGTTTTTTTTTGTTGTTGTTGTTGTTTTTGTTGTTTTTTTCTTTTTTTTCGGTACGCAGGCCTCTCACTGTTGTGGCCTCTCCCGTTGCGGAGCACAGGCTCCGGACAAGCAGGCTCAGCGGCCATGGCTCACAGGCCTAGCCGCTCCACGGCATATGGGATCTTCCTGGACCAGGGCACGAACCCGTGTCCCCTGCATCGGCAGGCGGATTCTCAACCACTGCGCCACCAGGGAAGCCCAAGTCAGTTTTGTTAAAATATTTTCAGAGGAATCATTCAATAACTTCTTCTGTAGGATTAAAAATTTAATGGTTTATTTTTGAGGCTGCATATTTTTACATATATTTTTATGCAGAAAATAATAAATTTACATTATTAGTCAAATAATAATAATGTGCTGTCCTTCCCATATGGAGATTATTATATTACTGACCTGCTGAAAGACGGGTGATGGATTTGGGCTGAGTTTGATATTCTAGTAAACACACCTCGCTGAGATGTGTGGTACATGGATTTCATAAGGATGAACCATAAGGTAGTTAGGAGATGACTCTAAACATTGAGTCAGACTTTTGCCAGATAAACATGTTACTCTCAAATTAGGGTCTACATGTTATGGCAAAAATCTCTCCTGCTCCAAGGAATATTTGAAAATTTAATAAGGGGACTTTGTCATTGAGATAGTCTCAGAGTTACTGAATGTAATGACATTAGAGCTGGCAATCATGTTACTAACTCATTTCTTTATTGAATTATTCTCAATATACTATTTAAATTTCTTTAGGAGTATGTTTTTATTCCAATAGCAAGCACAGAGTATTACTTTATTATCTACCATCTGAGATAGTTTAATACTATACAAAACTGCATATGGTATACCTGATTAGTAGTCAATTTCAGGTTTCCTAAAAATTGTACAGACATAATAAAAATATTCGGGCAAACAATTAAAGATTGAAAATATTGTATTCCTAAATTAATGATTATCTTTTCTATATAGATTAAATCAATCAAAACAAAGCAAACAAAAGAAATTCTTACCATTTCTACTTATCTGTGGAATTTTTCTTTTCAAAGTTCCTTTTTGAAGTAGTCACTTTTTTTTTCCAGCTATCCATTGTACATCACCCCTTGGATCTCCCTTGGAAGGTCCCTGGCCATTATACAATGAATTTGTCCACATTTTAAATCACTGCCTGTATGATTCAAACATGCTCCATTTTTTCTCCTCTATCCAGCTACCAAAACTAGAAACCCAGAAGTCAACCCAGGTCCCTGCATCTCTACATCCCTCACATCCAATTGTTCAGCAATTCTAGCCATTTCCACATACTAATATTCCTCAAACATAGCCTTCCTCTCCTCTCCCACTAAGTATGTCTTACTTCCAGACCTTGTTTTTCTTATTCCTCTTTAATTTTCCTTCAATTCATTCTGCACACTCTTGACTTCCTGATTTTTCTAAAACATCTTTTTACATTAGTTACATTATATGGCTCCTTCAATCACTCCCTGTAGTCTTAGGTAAAATCCACTTCTTAGCAGGACATACAAGATCTATGCCTACCTTCCCAGCCTCCCTGTCATTCCTCTACACTGTATACATTTTCCTTATTTTTTTTTTCATTCTGTGTTCTGCTTTCTACTGCCACAATGGTCATCTCATTGTTTACTAATGAACTTCTAATTAATTCTGCTAGAGATTCAGCTTTATCATCACCTCCCCCAAAACTCCTTCCTTGGTCCTCAATCATACTAGCTGTACTTCTCCATGGCATTGATCACAGTCAGTTATAACAGTCTGTGTACCATTCCCACTGCCCCACAGTTGACTGAACATCTTGAAGACTGGTACTGTGACTTTAGCATCTATCCCAATGACCAGTATAATTTTCACTTAATGAATATTTGTTTAAGGAATCATTAAATGAATGAACCCTATTTATCTGTCAATACACTATGACTCTAGCAGCTATCTCATTTAGTTCCAGAATTCTTTGGAAGATCCCCAAAGCTAGCTTTATTCATCAAAGCATAAAAAATAGTGTGGTATATTTAGATTTCAATAATGTATTGAGTTCATGAGATAAAATCACTTTAGAAAAATTTATTTGGAATAGTGATTCATATACAAACAAGGATTTCTTTATGTCACTATTTAGCTACAGTTGGAGAACTGGATTACATTTACTATGTCAAAGGGACTTACATTAACAGCATTACTGTTTCGAACATTGGATAGTAGTTCTAAAGAACACTGACGTTTCCTTTGTATTATTTAAACATTTAACTTAGTGCTTTGATGGTCAGGTTTTTTAGCAAGTTAAACACCGAGAGATAAGAGAGAATGTGCACCCCAAGTGCTGCTTGAAATAAGGGCAAAGCAAAACAACAACAACAACAAATAGAAATAAGAAAACTTCTAAAAAGTACTTGAGTTGCTAAGGTAAACCATCCACCAACATGAACTCTAGTCAATTAAATGGCGTTTTTAAAGTATACCAAAAAGTACTTGTAAAAAGCTATTATGGGCTTCCCTGGTGGTGCAGTGGTTGAGAGTCTGCCTGCCGATGCAGGAGACACAGGTTTGTGCCCCGGTCCGGGAAGATCCCACGTGCCGTGGAACGGCTGGGCCAGTGAGCCGTGGCCGCTGAGCCTGCACATCCGGAGCCTGTGCTCCGCAACGGGAGAGGCCACAACAGTGAGAGGCCCGCGTACCGCAAAAAAAAAAAAAAAAAAAAAAAGTTATTATGCTTTAATACGAAAGCATATTGTAGCAATATGTTTACTTCTATTTTTACTCAAGCTAATTTAACTCTAGTCTATATTTGTGAAAACATGGAAAAACATGGTTAGAATTCTGGTTCTATCACATATGAGTTGTATTATCTTCTATAAGCTACCTGTGTCTCATTTGTAAAATATAGAAAGTAATAATACATACAGAAAAGTTGTGAAAATTAAATGATATAATCTATGTGAACAACTAAGCACAGTGTATAGCGTATAGTAAGTATTTATGTTAACTGTTTACTATAAACATAAGTAAGACCTATATGATAGGCAATATATAAATCTATGACTTAAAATTAGAAACAAAAAAAATATATATTTTTAGTTGACATATATTAGTTTGAGTACATAGTGAAATCAAATAAATCCACTTTTTCAATAGTTTAAAGTAATCCACATTATTGTGTTTTATTCTTTCCAATTTTTTGTTTGGCATTATGTAGCCCTTTCCCTCCAACAGTTTCTAAAATATCAGAGGGCTTATTCTTGGAAAATTATTCAAAGTAAAATCTTAAGAGTTTTTTTTTTCATTGTTGTTTTCAATGACATATTTATTTGCATATTTAATAAGGAAATTAACTGCATGGCTTTCAAATATAATATGAATAATTAACATTTCTTAGGAAAAAATATATTTGTTTTCTTTCAAAGTTTTATCATTTATTTGTATTGACCATTTATAATAGTTATGTTATATAAGTATAAAAATGCCACAGAGAAGTCTTTTTAACTCTTTTCTTATATCGAAGTCATTATAATGAAAGATAAAAGAATAAAAATTTTCCACATAAATCAGTCCACAAATCTTTAAATTCAAATTTAGCTATTCCCAAAGAGAAATTGTTTAAGTATTACTTTTAAAAGAAAAACTAATTAAATAGGTTCATATTAAGTTTGAAATGTACAACTCTTATATGCTTTCCATTTCAAGTCTTGACAATTATTTCACTGTTGCTTCTAAATCAGGAAATAGATGCCAGTAAGCTGAGCTATTGTTATGCTTACAGCTGCAGCTGCACCATATCAAAAATAGTTGTGAAAAAAAACCCCAAAAAACAAACAAAAAAACACTGTAGAATTATTTGGAAAAGGTATGGAAGTCATCTTAAATTTCTAAGAAATCTCAGTCAAACCACTTGCACCTGGGTTCCCAAGGTACATTTTCCTTTAGATGACAATAATGTAGTTGGGAACTTATCATGGGTACATGGGCATGTCATAGCTAGTGAATTTTTGTTGTTATTTTAATCTTTTCTTAACCTTAGAGATAGTAAAATAATCACTTATGCCTTTTATTTGTTTGCTTGTTTGTTTCTGACTTTAAGTTTAAAATGCATGTGTGCGTGTGTATGTATGTGTATTTTATAAAAACCATTGTTGTTACAGAGCAATTCATATCTTAATGGGTAATAAAAAAAACACCAATGCTTAAGCATGTTAGAATAAGGGAAGAAAAAGAAGATTTGCATATACTTAAGGTTATGAGTCAGTCAATCAAATAAGAAATTTTCATTAGATTTTTACTAGATCTAAGGCATTTGCTAGGCACTTTGTGGGACTGACAAAAGTATAGAGCTCATAATTCCTTCAAGAAGCCCCCAATATTTTCACAATATGGAGACAGTAAAAGAATAGTAAAATGAGAAGTTAACATACCTATTTTCTAAATAATCTAGTCTAAATAATTCTGGCTAATCCAAATCCAGTATTTTATGTGAAATACTGGCAATTGGAGGTCCTGAGATTGTTTATGTAAATATAAAAATGCATTTAAGATATCTTAAATATCTTAACTATAGTAAAGGTCTCTTTCTCTCTCTCTTTTTTTAGTTTGTACCTCTTAATCTCCCTCAACTATTTCTCTCATCCCTCACTCCCCTCCCCTCTGACAACAACCAGTTTGTTTTCTGTTATCTATGACCCTGTTTTGTTATGTTTGTTAATTTGTTTTATTTTTTAGATTCCACATATAAGTGATATCATACAGTATTCTTCCTCTGTCTGACTTATTTCACTTAGCATAATACCCTCTAAGTCCATCCATGTTGTTGCAAATGGCAAAATTTCATTCATTTTTATGACTGAGTAATATTTCACTATATGAATAAACCATATCTTCTTCATTCATTATTATAGTAAGGTCTCATAAATCTCAGAATTAAGAAATGACAAGTTAAGTACTTCAGAAAAGAAGGCCTACAAAGTGAATGTGCAAGTACATTACAAGTAAGTAGAAAATTTGTAATTAATGTTTTATGAAGAGGAATCATAAATAAGTGAAAAGTTAAGATTGGGTTAAATATTGAAAGTTTTGATTTCGATCCTCCCAGACCAGGGCACGAACCCGTGTCCCCTCCATCGGCAGGCAGACTCTCAACCACTGCGCCACCAGGGAAGCCCGATTTCCTTTTTCAAGAAAAGAATTTAGGGACCAAGAGATGAAAGTTCTAATCTAAGCACTGTCACTGCTTTCTCATCTATGATCTTCTTTTCTTATATGTAAAATGAAGGGATTTATGTAAAGTTCCTTTTGTCATTAATATTCTGATTCTTTCATTGACACGTTGTGGAGAATAGTACATCCTTTAACTTGTCCTAAACCAGGTGGCTTCATTAATTTTACCATAGCTCTTAAGGTGGTCAACAGATTTTTTTCATCCATCAGAAACATTGTTCATTTGTGAATCTCACAAAAAATTAGCTGTAGGTGAGGCACTGTGGATAGAAAGCATCACAACTAAATAGAAATCTGTAAACTGTCCCTTCCCTATGAGATACTGGGAGATATTTTCCCTAACTGCCCTCCACACAAATCTCCTGCTTATATGTTTCTTTGTTAACTCCTAATTAGTTGAGCCTGAGGCTTCATTTGAGTGAAATAGGAGCTGAATTTTCACTGCCTCAATAAAGTAGTTGAGTATAATTTTCTTAAGTTTAAATGGGTTTCCAGTTATATTTTGATATAACCTGTAAGTTAAAAGTCTAAGTGATTTTTGTAAAATGATTTTCATAATAATTATTATATGGTTATTACTTGTGCACTAGAATCTTGACTGAAATGGGTCGATGCCTCAGTTTACAGATCTATGTATACTTAGAAAAAAATTTTAGCTTAAGATTTTATGTCAAAACCAAAATACCCTCATTCAGAAATAAGAACATTGTGCATTTGCCTGCTTCATAGCCTTACTGTTATTTGGAGAGCATTTTCAATTACCATGCTCAAACTTTCAGTAAATAAGTTCATATCAAAGGACTTCTCTACAATGCTGGATGCCTGCTTTACTTTTCACACACACACACACACACACACACACACACAAACACACACACACGTTTTTGTTCACATGACTCTGTAGCTTTCACTATAAACTGAGCACATTTTCTTGTATTGCCAGCTTCTCAATTATTATTGGCATTCTGTACCCTTGACGATAGACAAAGCATCGTAAACTTCTTTTCACATGAAGAATCACATGACATTATACTTAAAAACATCATCCCATTATGGATCGCTGAAATACTAGCAGTGTAGTATATTTTGTAGTCTATTAGTAAGAGCAGTACCGTTATAACATTTCAGAGCCAGTGCTATGGTGGCCACGCTGGTATTTCAGGTTTAATAAAAAAGATTATTCAACATTAAGAAAACAAACAGCCCGTTTAAAAAATGAGCTACTGATTTTAAAAGACACTTTACTAAAGAAGATATACAGGTGATAAATAAATGATCCACAACATATGTCATCAGGGAAATGCAAATTAAAACAGCAATGAGATATAACTGCACTCCTATTAGAATGGCCGAAATCTAGAACACTGACATAAGCAAATTCTGGTGAGGCTGTGGAGCAATAGGAATTCTCATACACTGCTGGTGGGAATGCAAAATGTTGCAGCCACTTTGGAAGACAATTTGACGTTTCTTATAAAACCAAACATACTCTTAACCATATGATCAAGCAATTGTGCTTTATTTACCCAAAGGAGTTGAAGACTTATGTCTACACAAAAACCTGCACATGGATGTTTATAGCTGCGTTACTAATAAGTGCCAAACCTTGGAAGCAACCAAGATGCCCTGAAGTAGGTAAATGGATAAATAAGCTGTGGTACATTCAGACAGTGGAATATTATTCAGTGATAAAAAGAAATGAGCTGTCAAATCCATGAAAACACATAGAGGAAACTTCAATGCATATTACTAAGTTAAAGAAGTCAATCCGAAAATGTTATATACTGTATGATTCCAACTGTATGACATGGAAAAGGCAAAACTATGGAGATAGTAAAAAAAAAATCAGTGGTTGCATGAGGTTGATGGCAGAGGGATGAATAGGCAGAGTACAGAGGATTTTCAGAGCAGTGAAAACACTCTATGTGATATCATGATGATAGCTATGTCATTATATCTTTGTTCAAACCCATAGAAAGTACAACACCAATACCGAAATGTACTGTAAACTATGGACTTTGGGTGATTATGATGTGTCAGTGTAGGTTCATCCTTGGTTAAAGTGTACCATTGTGATGAGTGACGTTGACAATGGGAGAGGCTATGCAGTATATGGAGTATATGGGAAAGCTCTACACTTCCTTTTTAATTTTTTTGTAAACCTGAAACTGTTCTAAAAATACAAAGTTTATCATTTTCACTTTTTATAAACTGTGTGTGAATCATTTGTTACTCTACTCTTTTTTTATTCTATACCTAAGTTTTTATATAAGTTTAGTAGCATTTTCTTCAATCTCCAGTTCCATGGTACTTTTAGCTCAGAGAAAGAACTAAAACATGTAACATAGCACTTACTTACCACATAGTATATACCAGTTTTTTATTTGTTTACCAATTATACATACACGTAAAGGGAAGAAAACATTGAGATTTAGAAAGTGTTAAAGTAAGTATTCAAATAGTTCTGTACATTATAAATCCAAAGTTCCTTCCCATTTGGCCACACTCGTGCCCTTTCAACTATTTGCAATGCAGTTGGCTTTAATGAGAATGGTGCTGTGTTTAAAGAATAATTAATACTTTTTTTGCAATTGCAATTTTGCTTGCAATTTTTTGCTAAATTTCACTGTAGGGCTCACCAAAGACACTTCTCTATCTTGAGAGAACCTTCTGTAATGACTACCTAGTGCTTTCTAGACCACAATGGAGTGACAAAAGTAGTTCGTCTACATCTAGGCAGAGCAGTTCGTCAATGATAAAGAGAAGCCTTGACTGCCACTTTCTCTTCTCTCACCCCCACTCCATTCTTCTCCATGATAGACCACGACTTGAAAGTTCACCTTCTACCCCCAGGAGGGTTGGTCTTGACTCTGGCCTATCCCTAACTGTATACCTCAGATTTATTCTTAAGCATAAAGAAGCTTTGCAAAATAAAAATGCTACAGGATGAATCATATTCGGAAAACATTGCCCTAGTGAAGATAAACAAATTTCTTTACAGCAGGACTGGTCGATGCCTACATATGCTGATATGCATTATGATTATCCAAAAGGAGGAAATAGTTTTTCTCAGGTTATTTGATTATGGAAATTTGACTTAGATGAATACCTGATTTGGCAAATCCAGTTTGAGAAACACAGCCATAGCTAGTTATCAACTACTTATACTTTAGCATAAAGGAAGGATGGGAGAATAGGATTTGATAAGAGTAAATTTAACTTAATGTCAATGAGATTCCAAATATAAATGCTAGTTTTGGCTACAAATTTACTTAGAGCTCACTCTGCAGCAGGTCACCAGCACAGATGTGGCTGATGGGCAAAGTAGTGGAAGGAAAGAGAGATTCTCTGGTTTTGCATTAAGTGTGTGCTGACAGTATAAGTGCAGTTGTTAATTTTCACCACAAGATTGTAAGAACAGCCACATAAATACTTTAGCCAACATAACCTGCAATGCAAGAGCAGAGTAATAGGTGTCTTTAGTGCAACAGACAGCAAACAATCAGGTAATAGAATAATCTTACCTAAATGTGCTAATAGGCAACTGAAAAAAAAACAAAAGCAAAAACAGATCCAGTTGAGTAATTTCTTATTGAACCAGTTTGTTTTTAATGTCAAAGTCACTTACAAAATCACTCCCTCTTAGTAAGCTAGGAAATTAGAAAGTTAGTAAGCAGCTTGAGGAGAATTATCCCATTAGCACATATACACTTAGTTTCTGTGTCAGTAAAGAGATGTAATAATGCTGGAGTTTATTTCCACGTGCATATGCTCTCTGTCCCCAATTAAGTTGTGAACTTAAGGTGATGCCTACTTGTCTATTATTTTTGAACTTTTTCATTGCTACATTGCTTTTTACAGTTTGAGCATTCAACGCATTTGGTCAACTAGATGTTCAGGCAAATAAGACAATCAGTCTCTTACAGCTGTATTTAATCAGCAGGCTCTTTCTAGATTGAAGGAGTTCAGGTGTCTTCTTAAGTACCTATTTTGATATCTGGATTAACTTAAATCGTAGAGTGAATCAAGAGATTACTTCTATTTTGTTTGTCACGAGACTCACTCATTGCCTTTCCCACTGACATCACATTTTCTAAATAAATGCTCCAATATGAAAAATCTAGGAGTGATAAAGTGTCTGCTCACATACAGAACCAGAGATCTTACCACTGACAGAGTGAGCTGTTGAAACCTTTCTTTACACTGTTAATTTTCTGTTAAAAAGTCATATAATACTTATGTGATTTTCTTTGTAACACCATAGTGGATTTCAGAATTATCTCAAAATAAGGAAAACCCAATAAAATGTCTGTTTCTCTTTGACCTGATTCTTCAGTCACATAGCTACAGGAACAGGTAATTATCACTCAGTTACAGAAGAAAAATTCTAATTTTGTCTTTTACCCTGAAAAAGGTGTACATTAATTTTATTTAATGAAGATCTAAGACACTTTTCTGAGTCTGTAAAGTCTAAAAATATCTACTCAAAGGCCAGGCCCTCAGAGCCTTTGTGGGTGAGCTGCACTCTCTTTACCTCAGTCAGGCAGTTGTTGCTTTTCCTTCTCTTCTTTATTAACAGTACTAATGGACTTTGAAAGATTTGCATTTCATAGTCAGTATTATTCTGCCTCATTTTCTTAATGCTATCCTGTGGGTTTTGCCAACTTCCTTTTTTATCTACTCCTTCAGCCTAAATTAAATTCAAACAAGCATACGTCATTCTCTATGAATATTATAAAACCTAGAAAGTAAACTCTTCTGTGAACATAGTAAATAATACTTTTGAAGGTAATATTTAAGTGTATTTTAAAGCAAAGTCATTGCACTTTGTAATGGAACTAGATAATTAAACAAAATAAATTGCTAAAGATAACATTAAGAAGTTAGCCTCAGGAAAACTTGGCAAAGCAAGACAACTGAACTAAGGTTTTCTTTTCCTCCTCATTATTTCAGGTGAAGTGCTTAGGTATGCCATTCCTCCTCTCATAAAGACTGTTTTATCAGGTTTCTGACGAGTTGTCCCTGCTTGTTAGGTTGCTTAGCAAGCAAGATCCTCAGGCATAGAAAACAGAGAGGGCTGTAGAACAGATATCATGACCTATTTCTACCCAATATCCTTCTCATCTCACCTACTATTCAAGTATCCTGAGAATTCTGAGAAAAAGTGAAAAGCAGGCCTCAAGGCTGCTGTTACTTCTCTGAACTACAGATTTTCCTCTCAGGAAACCTAACTACATAACTAAAGTCCACTTGGTAGGTACATGGAACTAGAGCTAGTTTCCAAACAAGAGGCTATTTTCCTTCATGTGGCTCCCCTAGGGCATGGACACACTTGAGTTTGTTTTCCCTTTGTCCCAGATGGGAAAGAGGGCCTGAGTAACCAAGGCAACCGACTTTGACTCAAGGCATGAAAAATAAAAAAGAAGTTGGTTGTTCCCACTGGACCGCCTTTTTAGATAGCTGGCAAATAACCTTGGCTTTTGGCATTTCCCTCACCTTCTGTGAGGCCAGGACTTAATCAAAGGCACCTTTACATTCTAACCTGACTTTCTCTGCTTCTTCTCTCTATCCCTCACTTGTAAACAAACAAAAGACTGCAGCCCATATTAGCCTTTCTTTACACTATATTTCAAAAATTTATTAAAAATGAGCCATAAAAATAACTTACACCTTTGCCACCTATTCTTCCAAAACCTAGTGTTTTGGCTCCCCTTTTCTAACTGCATAAGAAAGACAGGCTAGGTGTGTCAAGGAAAGGAATACCTAGGGCTACCTCATAACCACCAGAATCCAGGCAACTGGAAATAAGGAATATAGATATTTCAGGATCAACATAATATTCTTTGCTATAATTCACTGTCTTTCATCTAATTATTTCCCTTTTTCTTTTAAGATGAGGTAGCCAGTTTTGTGCTTTCATGTTTGGTACCTACAGAGAGAGATTACAGTTTCAGTAAAAAGAGGTAAGAATTCTGAGCTATGACTAAATTATCTATCAAACTGATGGACCAGTTTGCTCTTCACAGAACCACAAGCTAGGATAGATATGAAGCCATATACAAAGATAAAATTAGGAGGCAGAAAATTTGGTGGCTTCTGAACATTATCTCTTTGATCCATCTGGGTCTCTTTTTGCCCCTGGCAGCCCATGCAACCATCTCTGCTCTGGGGCCAGGGTGATGCAGCCCCTCCCAGAGCTCCTGATGGCACTGTTCTCTTTACTGTTATATTTCAAACCTTATATCAGATCTAATTTTCTTCATATTTTGGAGACCTCCTTGGATAAAGAGGCACTTGAAACCATTTCTCAGAGAGTCCTTCAGTGTATAGCTTATATTTTCTCCAACTCTTTTTTTTTCCTCCCAAACTTCCAATCTAGGGGAACCTTTTTCTATTATGAGGAAGAGGAAGAAAATGAATGAATACCATTCTAAATATGTTGGTTTTTTTGTCCTATATCTAGGTTAATACCGTTAAACTTTCCAGTAAGAGAATGAAGATTTTGATGGTTGAGATTCCTATTTCTGCCAAGATAGTCACTTCTCCCTTAAAGGAAAAGTTTCAGTGTAAGCAGGGAATATGGTGAGATGGTGATAACTTAATAAACTACTGATATATTACAATTGCTTTTGTTGGTTGGGACTGGTTGATTATGTGATAAAAGTGTTAAGGCAGTAAAGAGCAGTAAAGGGAAGTGGTTAGAAGCACAGAGAAGACTCTTGACTATCAGAAAGTTCATTATCTTAATATTCAGGATTGGGGTGAGCACTGACATATATAAATTACTCAGCACAGTACGTGACACATAGAGGGAGCGTCTACTAACAATTATTAATAGTGACACAGAAATGATCAGTTTCAAAATAAAGCATGACTTCCGTTGCTGTCTGTACTTCAGTAAAAGTGTACCTTGTCTATCAGAATAATGCAAACAATTAACACATGCTGTATTAATGTCTCTTCTAAAACTTTCTCTGTGAGAGGGATTGACTCAGCTAATTGAATACTGATAATCTCATCACAGGAGATCCTCATTTAATACTTCTGTGGAGAAATGTTTCTATGAACCATTCATGGGGAAAAATAATATGTATTTGTTTTTTGAGCATGGTAGAGAGAGTGTATACAGATTTCTCTCCATATTTTCAATATTCTCTGACCTCCCTCTGTGCTCCCACTGAGTAAAATCTTATGCATTTTTCTAGCTAAGAGAGGACTGAGTGAGGGCAAATCTTACTAGATCCTTTCCTTAAATCTCAAGATTCTAGATTTGGAGAGGAGCAGGATGTGGGAGTGAGGAAGAAGACAGAGAGAGAATGAGTCATCTAGCTAATGTGTTCCAGATGGTGCAAAGGAATTAGTGGATTGTATTCAGTTCACATCATTTTGGAGAGGTAGAGGAAAAAAAGTCTACCTATTCTTATCACAAGGACTTAAGATATTGTCTATTCTGACTCCCCATTTATTACCTGCGGGATCGTAGGAAGGTTTCATATTCACTCATGCTTTGGTTTCCTTATATTTAAAAGAATAGTATCCCATCTTAGGGTTTGTTGTGAGACTTGTAAGAGTTACTAAATGACAAGTACTTGGAACAGTGTTTGACACACAGTAAACCCTCAATACATGTAATCTAGCATTATTCTTATCACTGGACATGCATGTGATATCAATTTTTAATAACTGCCAGTGCAATCCTACCATGAAAAAATTTAGATTTATATATTTTATATCACATATTACCTTAGATATTAGGTTTCCTTAGATTTTTTTGCATCCAAATTATTAATATTTTTAATTATTATTTTTAATGCAGGAGGGGAGCTTTGATAGATATCTACTACCTTCTAAAATGCATACAAAACCCCAAAACAGCCATTAGAGGTTTTATGAATAAAATTATTGAAGGTATCTTTGTAAGGTTCTATTAATATTTTAATATATTAATATATTTAAAATTTGTCCCTCAGTAATATAACAACTCACCTACCTGGCATTCAGTAATTTTTCAAACATATATTATAGATATACAGACAAAGTATATGGAGTATGAACAAGAAAACTTTTGAAGAGTCATAACTCATGTCACACAATATATGAAAAAAGGCTCAAGCACTAAATATACTCAGCTTCTTATTTACTGCTATGGAATCTTGTTTTCCGTGAATTCCTAACAGCTTTTTCTGGATTGCCAGTAGAATAAAGCAAAGTAAAATTAAATTAAAATTTTAAACTGTAAAATAACATAAAACTTGATTGAATTAAATTAAATTGAAATACAGACTAACAGTTTCAGGGAGAGCAGTAAAATATGCCAGCCAGGCATCAGAGGAAAATACAAAAAAATCCACAAAATCAAAACATAAGAACTACAAATACAGCACAGTGTAAGGTCATTTAACATAACGGCAAACAGCCTTACATAACTCAATATGCCCTGGGGGCATTACTGTATTAGATCACAAGACAATCATTTAAATTCTGACTGAATCATCAATGACAGTTTAAATGGTTTTCAATGTGCTCTCTTTATACATACAGGAAGGTATATAATAAATTTCAAAAGTATATGACAAAAATGCCTATGATTTTTAAGTGCCTTTGTTTTAAGAGTTAGAGAAAAAACATAAAACAAATTATTCAAAATGACTCATTCACAGAAGGTTTGCATTTTGTTTCAGAGACTGCCACAAGCTAGTGAAGTTCTGTGCCTTCACAGGTTCTCATAGACAAACTGACTTGGGGAAGCAGAGAAGAGAAAGGAAGACTGAACAGGGCAATTGTTACAATGACCCAGGAGCCTCAGCAACGTGTCCTCTGTCCTACCCTAGAATTGTGTAATGAGATAAGTTAATCTTTGAAAATTAAGCACATTGTATTCTCCACGTTCTTTTTTTACAACATTTTATAATTAATGGTACAGTTGGTAAAATATAATACATTCCTTTCTGCCACTTATTTTAAATAAATATACTAACATTGTATTTTTTTTAATTTGTATTTTTTTTCTTTTGCTTGTTCACTGTGGAATATCCCAATTTTATTAAGGGAAGACTGTTCTCTTAAGAGCTGTCATCCCACAGAAGCCATAGCAGCTTAGTCAAGAAGAGACCAGAACTATTGGTTCTATATTCTGCTCCATTAAGCAAGGCAAGACTGTAACATCATAATGAGACACTCAGCTGTATAATTTATTCAGTGAAAAGAATATTATGGTTATATTTATCCATTTCAACCACATTACAATATAATTATCAGCCCCTTCCACTGTTTACTTTACAAAACTGTCTTTCGTAAAATATATGTTAGTAATATTTCTCATTCATGCCTCCCTCGATATAGTAGTAGGTTGTTTAAAAACTTAAGCATAAATATAAAATGTTCCTCATTTTATAAATTTATTTTGTATTTAATTGAAACCAGATGCTAAAGACAGTATCTCAGTAATGCAAAATGACACAAAACAGTTTATTATTTGTAAATATATGTATTACATGTTTAAGAAACTACAAAAACAGAACAAAACTTACCTACAGATATTTATTTGATTGCTAAGATAGTGAGTAGAACTTTGATTTCTTTTTTCCCCTTTAAATGCTATTTCTTAAATTGCCTGAAAATACTGCCTCACGAAAGTGCTCTGGCTAATACTGTAATTTAGGAGAGCATTGAAATGTGCCCTCAGCTAGGAAAGTCACAGGTTCTTGGTTCTCCTGTTACTTGTGCAATAGGGAGTTTATAATGGAAATGACAACAGACCATTAACTATAGCACTGCTTGCGGGCACTGATATAAATATCATTACAGAATAAAGACCTCTGCAAGAATTTAGGGTAGTAGGATTAGCAAATAAACTATTAGCGCTGAAGATTAAATTGTGATAGACTAAATAAAGTAAATTTCCTGCTATATTCTTAATTTCATTTGTTTCCCAGAGTGGCAATGAGTCTTTCTTATTTGGAAAATGCCTCACAAGTGAACCTTATGGCTAGAGAATACAGCCAGGAGGTGTGGGAAGAAACCTAAGGTTACTGTTGGCAAAGGATGGGAAAGGAGAATTGGGGTCAATGTGTTTCAACTGAGGCTCACAATCCTTAAATGGTTAGAGAAGCTGGAATATCAGAGCCATTAATTGCTTTGCATATCCACAAACGTAGGCAATATATAATGAATATTCTAATCTTTTGTACTTCATGACCTTGTCAGACCTCATAGCAAATACTTCAGGCTTTGAAATCTCCTGTGATAGTCATAAGGAGCTCAAAATGACAAAGATTTGAATAGACATTTACAAGTAATACCTACTTGATGCATAAGAATATAGTTATATAAGTCTGTGTGAATATGCTCATATATTCCCTCCAAGGAAATATATTTCTTATCTGTTTTTTGCTTCCCTTATACATTGATTTTGTTTTTATGGATGTCATGACCCATGTAAGCAATGATATTTTCATCTTATTATTTGCAGATAAAAATTAAAATTGCATCCATGCCTACACTCATCTTTATTAGAGACTTTATTAGCTTTTGTTTATATTCGTACTATTGTTTCATGTGCTAAATTTCTACCTACTTCTAAATTATGCTATAATTCAGTTATCTCTGTGAACACATTAAATAATTTTACAGAGATATAAATTATGTTAATTTATACATATATTTATTCTTTTTGTCATTCATTTTATTCAGATGTTCCAAGTTTTGCACACCCTATGGCTTTGAAAGAAAGTCCCAGGTCAGCTCTGCTTTTTTCAGACAACACAGACTATGAATCAGGAAGAAAGCATGGCACTAGCATACTAGAACTTCTGCAGGAAAATTACCTGCTTCTCAGGATCACCCCCTTTCAGAGTAGAAGGTAAAAGCAATGGAAGGTTCTTGCACAGCAACACCATACTGAGATCTGAACTGATGAATGAAATAAAATATATACACTCAGAGCACTACTTGGTTTTACATCTTTTTTCTTTTTCTCAAAAAGATATGAAAGGAAGTAAAAATTCAGAGGCTAAAGCCTCTCACCAAAAGCCTAGAATAGTGACAAAGAACTGCAATAGGAAAGCTCAGAAGGAAAGATGGATATAATTGTTTAAAAAAAAAAAAAAAAGAAAAAAAGAAAGAAAAAAATGGTTTATGATGGTAAGGGATGGCTGGACCAATGAGAACTGATCAACAAACAAAATCGAACAAAATTCATGCAGGAATAATCTTGGTGCCTAATGTCAGGCTGGTGGTGGGGATAAGAAACCAGTGATGGATTCAAGACTGATAATAAGGGGTCACACTAAGGCTCCACCTTGTGAAAAATACCAGGAAGTTAGTTTGTGAGCAGTGCAGCAGGAACAAGAGAAGTTCTAGCTCCCAACCAGCAGCAAGAAGTATGGCTTCCATGAAAAAACATTTGGGTGTAGTTTGTGTTTTGATTTTATGTTGGGACAATGCTTTTGAGGAAATTTAATCCCTTTCCTTGTGATTTAAAGGGCATATTTCAGCTAAAATAAATATCTTAGATCATCAAGGACTCATTTATATGTTAACTTAATAATATAATCTCAATATGCCCATTATTGTCTTACAAAAAGTTTGAGCATTTATATTTTTATTAAATTTTTAAAAAACCATGATATAATGCTTGTTATGTGCCAAACATTGTTCTAAGAACTTTACAAAAATGTTAACACATTTAATTCTTGTAGCAGTGATATAAGGTTGATACTATTAATATCCTCATTTTACTGATGAATAGCCTGAGGCCCAGGCCCCCACTAATAAGATGTAGAGCTGAAATAAAACCCAGGCAACTTGATTCTGTATACCTAATAAGTCATTTGTGATGGCTTCTGTCAAAAAGCACTTGAGTATAAATTTATGAGATGGCCTTTATATTTCTGGAATACTTAGGAGTGGGGTTAGGCATTTTGCAGAGTGGTGTAAGGCCAGAACTAGGAGAAATTGGAATATGTGCAATTGTTTTTTAACTTTAGCATCTCAAGTATTCAGTGATGTAAGAAATTAAATCTACTGTATGCTCTGAAAGCATATGCCATACCTAGTTATATAGGGTCAGTTAGGTAGTAAAAAATATATAATAATAACAATAATAATAATAATAGTAATTAAAGCACTTAATTGTAGATGAAGGTGCTGCAGCAGTCCCTAAGTTTTCATGAAGTAAGTCTGAAAGTAATATCTGTTTTTTTATTACACTGTACTATTTTATTATGCTTATTTATAAACTACAATAACTTTTCTGTCATAGATATACATGTGGAAACGTATATACAGGTGTACAGATAGGACAACTGCATGAAGTATGTCTCTATGTGTGGGAAGAGGGGTTCTGTTTCTCTCATTGCTTTGCTATGCTTTTATTTTTTGTAGTTTAATCTTTCATAATGTCATGCAATTATAAATGTATACTGGAATATTTCATTTCTATTTTTAGTGTTGTTCTGAATTTTATGTTCTGATATAGAGCCAAGCTTATTTAGACATCTTGAAAAAAATTTAGGTAGCACAAACCACCTTTGAAAGAAAATCATTATAATTAAAATTATCTACGAACAAAAGAGTTTATAGTCAAGATCTTGGAAGGAGGAACAGTCACATATTTGGAGACTGTACATGGAGGTATTATGCAGAATAGGCTAGGCCATGAAACTGTAACAAATTAGTCCCTAAATATCATTAGATTAATCTTATAAACATTTATTGCTCATTCAAGCAAGACAGAGGTCCAGTGGCCTTCCTTCATCTTATAGCTATACTCTCTGGAACACCTGACCTCTGATATTGCTGTGACCTGGTAATAGAGTGGTAGAGAGAGCACATCATTTCTTAATGTTCTCACACTGGAAGTGAAAAACATTGTTTATGCTCTAAGTCCACTGACTAGAACTAATCACAAGACATCAACTTAATTTCAAAGGAATATGGGAAATATAGGGAAGCACATGGAAATACTGAAAGATTGAGGAATTACTTTTCTCTCTCTGCTACAAAATAATATTGAAAGGAATGAGAGTCAATATGTAAGAACTAGTAGAAAGCTAAAAAAGAACTTTTTAAAAATTGAAATATAGTCAATTTACATCATATTAGTTTCACATGTACAACACAGTGACTCAATAACTTTATAGATTGTACTCCATTTAAAGTCACCACAAAATAATGACTATATTTCCCTGTGCCGTGCAATACATCCATGTAGCCTATCCATTTTATACATAGTAGTCTGTATCTCTCAATCCCCTACCCCCACCCCACCTCTCCTCCTCACTCTCTCCCTACTGGTAACCACCAGTCTGTTCTCTATACCTGTGTGTCTGTTTCTGTTTTACTGTATTCATTAATTTATTTTACTTTTTAGATTCCACATATAAGTGATAACATACAGTATTTGTCTTTTTCTGTTTGATTTGTTTCTCTAAGCGTAATACCTTCTAGGCCCATCCATGTTGCTGCAAATGGCAGAATTTCATTCTTTTTTTACAGTTGAATAATATTCCATTGCACATATATATGCCATATCTTCTTTATCCATTCATCATCATTGTTGTACACTTAGGTTGCTTTTATATCTTGACTATCATATGAACATTGGAGTGCATCTATCTTTTCCAAGTAATGTTTTCATTTTCTTGTGATATATACCCAGGAGTGAAATTGCTGGATCTCATGGTAATTCTATTTTCAGTCTTTTGAGTATCCTACATACTGTTTCCATAGTGGCTGAACCAATTTACAATCCCACCAACAGTTACTAAGGTTCCCTTTTCTCCACATCCTTACCAGCATTTATTATTTGTAGACTTTTTGATGATAGCCATTCTGATAGGTGTGAGGTAATATCTCATTGCAATTTTATTTACACTTCTCTGATGATTAGAAATGTTGAGCATCTTTTCATGTGACTATTGGCCACCTATATATGTTCTTTGAAAAAATGTCTTTTCAGGTCTTCTTCCTATTTTTAATCAGGTTGTTTGTTTTTTTTGATATTAAGTTGTATGAGCTGTTCATATCTTTTGGATATTAACCCTTATCAGTCATAACATTTGCAAATATTTTCTCCCATTTAGTAGGTTTTTTTTTTTGTTGTTGTTGTTGTTGATGGTTTCCTTTGCTGGGCAGAAGCTCTTACATTCAATTAGGACCCATTTGTTTATTTTTGCTTTTATTTCTTTTGTCTTAGGAGACAGATTCAAAAAGATATTATTACAATTTATGTCAAAGAGTGTTCTGCCTATGTTTTCTTCTAGGGGTTTTAAGGTTTCAGGTCTTACATTTAGGTCTTTCACCATCTGCAGTTTATTTTTGTTTACAGTGTGAGAAAATGTTCTAATTTCATTCTTTTACATGTAGCTGTCCAATTTTTCCAGCACCACTTATTGAAAATCCTATCTTTTCTCCATTGTATATTCTTGCCTCCTTTCTTGTAGATTAATTGACCATAAATGCCTGGGTTTATTTCTGGGCTATTTTGTCTCTATTCTGGTCCACTGATATACATGTCTGTTTTTCTGCCAGTACCATGCTGTTTTGATTACTGTAGTTTTGTAGTATAGTCTAGAGTCAGGGAGTGTGATACCTCCAGCTGTGTTCTTTTTTTTTCAAGATTGCTCTGGTGATAAAATATTTCATTATTTTTAAAGACATAGTACCTTATAATGATGTTACTTGCTTAAATATTTACAAAATGAAAGTTCATGAAGACCAATGTGCTAATTTATGTGTCAACCATACTTTGGCAAAAATCGGATAAGTGAAATTCATGAGGGCTGGCAACTAGACAAATAGGCATACTACAAGGAGCAGATATAAAGCAGGCAGTGAAAATATTAGAACATGAGCAGAGAGTAATTTACTCAAGCAATGATTAAAATTATTGTTGAGTCAGCTGCTCATCTACTAAATTAGAAATTTCCTTTAATTTGGAAATTATTATTGATAGAGAAATGTGAAAAGCTGAAACTAGGTTCGCTATGACTTATCAAATGTAGCAAGGCAAGAGGGAAAACATATAGTACTACTATAATCAAGGCCCCACTGCTCTCCTTGAAGTAACTCTATTTTGATAAAAAGAAAAAATAATTAAATGAAAATAAATGATCTCTCTCTCTTTTTTAACTTTCAAAAGTAGGTCAATCTCAACCAATAAACTAATGCACTAAGTCCTAGATGATTGAGAAGCCACCTCTGGAATATTATTAGGAGTATTGATTTTTACCATATAATAGATGTGAACACTGAAGTCAGGAAGGATTCAGTATGATGACACAGCTGGGCATACATCTTAATCTACCAATTAGATATGTATACATGGACATAATGCTTAAATACACTGACCCTCATTAGAACACTATGGAGATTCCTCAAAAGTTAATAATAGACCTACAGTATGATCTAGCAATTCCATTCCTGGGTACTTATCCGAGGAAAACAAAATTGCTAATTAGAAAAGATATACACACCCCAATGTTCATTGCAGCATTATTTGCAATAGCCAAGATATGGATGCAACAGCCAAGATATGGAAGCAACATAAGTGCCCATCAATAGATGAATGTATGAAAAAGATGTGGTATATATGTACAACGGAATATTACTCAGCCATAAAAAGAATAAAATCTTGTCATTTGCAACAGCATGGATTGGCCTAGAGGGTATTATGCTAAGTGAAATGAGTCTGACAGAGAAAGGCAAATACTGCATATTTTCCTTTATATGTAAAATGTAAAAAACAAACAAAAAATGAACAAATATAACAAAATAGAAACAGATTCATAGATACAGAGAATAAGCAACTAGTTGCCAGAGGCCACAGGGTGGGGGGGATTAGTGAAATAGATTAAGGGGATTAAGAAGTACAAACTTCCAGTTATAAAGTAAATAAGTCACAGGGATGTAATTTATAGCACAGATAATATAGTCAATAATATTATAATAGATTTGTATAGTATGTAATCTATAAAAATATCAAATCCCTATGTTGTACACCTGAAACTAATGTACTTTCAGTTATACTTCAATTTAAAAAAATGATTTACACAAACTCTCTGATGTGCTACTAGTTCCTTTTGATTTGGTGCTCAACATATTATGGTTTTATTCTTGTTGCTATTCTGTCTTTTCAGTGGAATATTCACAGAAGAAGAGAAAATTATGTATATTTAATCAGTCAGTTGGAATCCAAGGCTCCTTCCCTAAACAAAGTAAATATAAATATATATGCATATGTATTTTCACACACACACTTAACACTACAATCAGAAAGTCAACTGAAGATGCAAATTGTCATCAGTGAAATATATATAAAAACTGTTATTATATTTAACTTTCTAATATTTTGTGGAAACTCTATTCAAAATACCTCACTTAATCTCTACAACCCTTAAAACTAGTTACTATTTTATTTTCACATCCAGATAAGAAAACTGAAGTCAAGTGTATTTGAAGTCAAGTAAATTTAAATAATTACCCAGGATCATACAATTTGTCAATAACTGAGCTATATCTGGACATGCATTTATCTGAGTTTAAATTCAATGCCTTTAGTTACACTATCTTAGGATTTAATAATGTATGAGCATGCAAGAATGAAAGCACAGATATTTTTCGAGTGAATAATTTTGTTTCAAACTAAAATGGTCATACACATATATGAAAACTTAATTTGTGGGAGAATGAAGATAAGCCTTCTCAGAATTACTCTATCAAGTGTAAATATTGTGTTCTGGTGACATATTATTCTTGAATATGCATCATAAGGCTATGTATCTCTCAGTCCAGTACTGAAAATATTCCGAAAATAAAACTCAGTGATTCCAAAGTTTTCCTGTATCTTTTCAAGATGTCACAATGTCCTGATTATCCAAAACCAGACAAAAATAGAATGCCTAAAATAGTCTTTGTGAACAAAATGTTTTTCTTTACTTTCAGTTATTGTAAACTAGAAAATATCAACTTTGTTGGTAGTGGAGAAAATTAAATATTAAGAAAGTAAGGTCAGTAGCCAATGCTGCCCTATGCATTTACACATCATTGGACTTTCATGTAACAAATGTTTTCTTTTTCAATCCACTGGTGTAATGCTGTGGAAACAAGCTATAAGTACAAAGAAGAAAAATATTTTTGTTAAATTAAAGTTATTCAGATTTTTAGATTCAATTCTGTATAGATTGAAAATTTAGGTGAAACTTTGCTAACAAAAGTTCACTAAGATCAACTTACTCTTTCCTGTTTGATCAAACTCTTTCCTAAAGCAGTTGGAGAAGAGAAACGTTTTTAATAAAAACAATGTAAGCCAATACCTGCAAAACTTCAATTTAAGCTGCTGAAATTGTGTGATTTCATCATAAACTCACTATAGAATGATTCAAGAAATAGTTATTTATTCAAATATAAAATTTGCCCTAAAAAGTAATAACAAACTGAAGTTTCAGCTGCAAATATGTAAAACTTCTGGTAGAAATCATGATGAACAATTCTAATAAGCAGACTTACGGCAATGCATTTAATCTCTCTAGCACATCTCTCTCATTCTGAATTCCATTCCTTTTCCCTTACCTGCATTAACTGCTACTCAACGTTACTGAAACCAAACCCTTCCTTCAAGTCCAAGTCAAAATTCTACTGCCTTCTCTGAATAAGTCAGTCCAATAAATGTTCCCTCCTCCTTCAAGCACCTTTGGTACTTACTGTCTTTATTACTTAGGATATTTTATATTTTCTGCCTTAGGTAGTTGTTGTTTATGTATGTTTTACAGCTCCAATTAGGGTACATGTTCCTGGAAGACAAGGTCTGCCTGCCCATTGGTGCAATGCTCACTACCAACCCCACAAATCCCCAAAGAACCATGAGCATTATTAACCAGAAAGCCGGGCAAATAATAAGCACTTAGTAATTTTTCTTCAAGAACATAATTTAATTATACATTAAAAAATAAACATATTTTTTGACAGATGTGGTAAATGTGTGTAGGAAACAAGGGAGATGCAGTAGGTTTTGGAGAGGTTCTTTTAAGTAAAAATGTTATCTTCTAGAATAATTAGCAATAAAAAAAAGTCCCTTTGATTCTTATTCCAATGTTTTGTGTGTGTGTGTGTGTGTGCATGTGGTTGTGTGTGTGGTACCTGGCATGAGTGGTTAAAACTGAGAAAATATGGGGCTTCCCTGGTGGCGCAGTGGTTGAGAGTCCGCCTGCCGATGCAGGGGACACGGGTTAGTGCCCCGGTCTGGGAAGATCCCACATGCCGCGGAGCAGCTGGGCCCGTGAGCCATGGCCGCTGAGCCTGCACGTCCGGAGCCTGTGCCCCGCAACGGGAGGGGCCACGACAGTGAGAGGCCCGCGTAATGCAAAAAAAAAAAAAAAAAAAACCAGAAAATATGGATACAACAATTTAGTACATTCAAGGAATTTCTGCTAGATATAGAATGAATAGTATCAGATCTAGAACGTTTTGGACATACAGCAATGCACCCTTGTGGGAAGGAACAGACACCTGGAGGAATACATGAAGTGAGCTTAGCAGAACCCCACTAACATCCTGTCACTTAGAGGTATGCGGACAGAAGGCACTGGTGCATCAAATCAAGAGGAACAAATCAAAACAAAATCAAAAGGAACATATAGATTCATCAGCAACCATAGCAAGAGACTCAGATACAAGAGATTACACTCCTTAGGGAATCTAAACCTGCAATTGCTCCTGGTTTATAATCTTCAGAGACAACCATAGGTACTGCTAAAGATGTTTTTTAAGGCTGACTACCATGTCCATAAACAGTGGAAACAACAATCTACCAAAGCAAGAAAACCACGCCAATCACAGTGGGGGGAAAACCTAGGAAAGAAGAAGACACTTTCTATTCAAATTAAATTGAGCTTCAGCCACCTTACCTTTCTCCTGGATATATGAAGCAGATAAGTGTGCTACAGAAAACCTAAAATTTTTCCTCCTCATTTTTCTGGATCTGAAAGATACAAACAAATTTAATTTCAAATATGAACACCAGGAAATTAAAATAAAATAAGTAATAAGAAAAAAGAGCTCATGAGCTATATGAAAAATACAATATTTAAAAAGAAGGAAACCACTCTGAAAGACAATTGTAAAAAGTGTTATAATGAGAAACAACTTTTAGAAAATGTCTTATTTCAGTTCTGAACACAATTCAATAAAATTTATGCAAGACTAATAATTTTCTAATTAGGAAATAGAAAAGACAGCATATGACTATATGACTGCTTAAATAAAAACCACAGATGAGATTATATCATCAGATTTGACATTTAGTAAAATGAAATTTAAAAAATAAATAGCAATATTAAGAAATTATCTTAGAAGTCAGAGGGGAAAAGAAAGCAATACTGATTACGATGACCCAACCCAGAAGGAGGGAACGACGCTGACAGGTTATACAATAGTGCATTGATAATAACTTTTAAAATCTTCCTGTGCTAAAGACTTGAATTTGCACATAGGGAGAGTTCACAGAGGATCAAGCGACATTAATTAAAAGATACCAGAACTTAGGCATACATTTCTGAAAATGTTGAACTCTTAAATAACTTCAACATTAATCTCTATAAAAACTTTTTGTAAAAAAGAAATAATATCTACAAAAGGGGAAAATATCTGGCCAACTTTAAACTCTCTGAAATAAGAATGCCAAAAGACAATGAAGATTGTGATAAAGATCCCTAGACAAAGCCAATCTATTTTTGATGTAGACAAGCAAAAAAATAAATTTTCAAAGTTGTTCTTAGGTAAACAATGTCTTGTAAAATATGCTATCCATATGAATTTCCTAGGAAAAAATCAGCACTCAAAGACACACTCCAAATAACAGAGATAAATTAAATCCTAGAATCCTAGAAATGGGACTCTGTATACTAAAAGAACCAGTAATATTCCAGGTAACCAATAAAACACAGAGAGAAATAGATGGTATTACTTTAACATGATGATAAAACTTTATCAAAATATCCAAATAATTATTATAGAAATTTATTTTTTGAAATAATGATATTAATATGGGTGATATCAAGTTATAATTCTGTTTATATAAGCCAAATCTCAACAAAGAATAAAAGAGCACAAAACTGTTGCATCTTTAGCAAACACAGACTATAAATAGACCTAAAATATAACACTAAACCAAGATACAGACTATAAAATCAGATTATTGAAAGATACTTAAGATGTGAAAAATGCTTAAAATAAATTAAGGACATAATCAATTTCTAGAATGGTAGGAGCACATAATTACCAAATACATGCACACACATATATAAATACTTATAAAAATGTTAGCACCCATTCACTGACTGGTAGGAATACTAGTGTTTAATATTTTCTTTTTTATACTTTTGCATATTTCACAATTTTCAAAATATATACATAGTCCTTTAATAATCAGAAGTTTTAATAAAAAACAAGTTATTCATTTTTTAAGGAACCTCCATACTGTTCTCCATAGTGGCTGTATCAATTTACATTCCCACCAACAGTGTAGGAGGGTTCCCTTTTCTCCACACCCTCTCCAGCATTTGTT
>NC_041223.1:65082948-65088589 GCF_002837175.3 Physeter macrocephalus
AGTCAGAAAGAGAAAAACAAATACTGTATGCTAACACATATATATGCAATCTAAAAAGAAAATGGTTCTTAAGAACCCAGGGGCAGGACAGGAATAAAGAAGCAGATGTAGAGAATGGACTTGAGGACACGGGGAGGGGGAAGGGTAAGCTGGGACAAAGTGAGAGAATGGCATGGACATATATACACTATCAAATGTAAAATAGTTAGCTAGTTGGAAGCAGCCACATAGCATAGGGAGATCAGCTCGGTGCTTTGTGACCACCTAGAGGGGTGAGATAGGGAGGGTGGGAGAGAGACGAAAGAGGGAGGGGATATGGGGAGATAAGTATATGGATAGCTGATTCACTTTGTTATAAAGCAGAAACTAACACAACAATGTAAAGTAATTATACTCCAATAAAGATGTTAAAAAAAAAAGGAATGAAATTCTGGCACATGCTACACCATGGATGAACCTTGAAAACATTATGCTAAGTAAAATAAGTCAAAAAAGGCAAACATTTTAAAATTGCACTACTATTAGATACATAGAATAGTCATAGATATAAAGTAGAATAGTGGTTACCAGAGGCTGGGAAGGGAGGGGGTGGGGAATTATTGTTTAATGGTTAGACAGTTTCAGTTTTGGATGATGAAAAAGTTCTGGAAATGAATAGGGGTGATGGTTGCACAATGATGTGAATGTACTTAATGCCAATGAATTGTACATTTAAAATGTTTAAAATGGTTAATTTTACAAAATGTATACTTTACCACAATAAAATAATAACAATAAAAAGTTATTACAGTAATATAGATAAAATCATATTACTTTAAAACATATCATAATTTTTTTTTCAGTCTCCTTAATGGGTAGAAATCAGATTATTACTCTTAGTCTAATGGACACACATTTTCTATAAATGGATCTGTAAGTGGTTGTTTCAGCTGGGCTCAAGTGGTTACTGGCCCAGTGGAGCCTGGTACCAGACACTAAAGTTTATTTGCATTGGTGAATATAGTAGTAGGCTTTAGTTGTGATTTTCTGTTCGTTTGCTTTGTTAAGCTAAAAGAGCAAGAAATTAAGCACAAGAGACAAATAATAACATCCAAAGAAATGGTGAATGGGGGATACCATGCTGGTTCCTAGGAGAATGGGGTGGAGGTAGGATACTATGCTTGTTTTGAGGCTTGTTAGATTCAGCATAAACAGTGCAACCTGTTTACAGCTAGGAAGAAGACAAAATACACCATGGCATTAAAGAGAAAGACTACACCTTTGCTAATTCTTCCACTGGTTCTGGGGCAGCTTTGGCACCCAAAGGCTTTGGGAACACAGGCAGAAGATCACTGTGACAAGTGCAAAAACAGGAGTGTATGACAGAACCACACTGACTCCATTTTCTTATCTACATCTTAGGCCAGCCTTCTTATTCTCTCCCCTTTTCACATGACTGAGCTTTAGCTTAACTCACAAGGAATGTGTCCAAACCAGATAAGCTCCTTATCAACCTTTACCCTTGCCATCACCTGATATGAAATCTAGAAGAATGCCTTTTCCTGATGCAGATGTTCAATGGTCAAGAGACCTCCAGGGAGAGGAAAATACCCCAGTTTCTATCAGTGTGGATGTGCTTCTCACTTGGTAGTCAGATTCTGTTTTTAGCTTTGGTTCCTTTAAATACCCCTTAGCCCTTTTGGTGGTGCAGAGTACAGCTGTGAATACCTTTGGATTGTCTTTGCCCAAGCCTGCCTGTTTATAAGCTACCCACAGTAAACTTTATAAATGCACTTTATGGAGTTGCCTGCATTTGTTTTTTTTTTTTTTTTTTGGTCTCAGAGTTTCTTCTCAGTTCAGGGGGTATTATTCAATATCTCCACCTTCCAACAAGGAGAGATGGAAGCTGTCTGCAGATAAACATTTCCATGAATGAGAATAGCAACATGGGATGAAAAAACAGTGTCCTGCAGTTTCGATGCACAAATTAGAATAGAGGAGGAAAACTACTAGGAAAGCTTTTTTCATAACAAAGCATCAGAATGGTTCATGAGATGTCTTTGAGATTCTCAATGGTTCTCCATCACATTTCCAATACACTTAGAAAAATGGCTTAGCGCTGGCAGTGGCCAATCCCTTTTTATCTAATATGGTACATGCCTTCTTCATCAACCTCATTTGTTACCTAGTCAACCCACACTTCCTTCAGTACAATTTTGCTTCATCCAGTGAGAGCCGGTTTTGTTTTGTTTTTTGTTTTTCACACCTTTTTCCCTTGCATTGACTAGTACCTCTAGATCAATATTAAAAGATGATGGTGAACTTTTTTTCTTCCCTGTAGAGTTTAACAGAAATGTTTCTAGTGTTTCATTGTTTTAGTATTTCAATAATGTTTTCAATGAAACATTAGACTATTATAGACTGTTATAAAATGTTTGCATTTTTCAATTACGTTAAGGAAATAGTCATCTACTGCTATTTTACAAAGGCTTAAATATCAGGAATGATTTTAAAATTTCGTCATATGCCTTTTTGGCATATACTGAGATGGTTATATAACTTTTCTTTTTTAACCTATTTACATTATTTATATGAGTGGATTTCCTAATATTTAATTATCTTTGCATCACTGGAATGAAAACTTTGTGCTCATAGCTTAACTTTCATTCAGAGACTTCTAATTGAAATGAGCTCTTTCTAAAAAAACAAGGTGGCTACTCTTGCTGTGCTCACGTCTTTCCTTGTTTATGTCATTTTCATTTGTCATTATGATCTTATATCACCTCCAGAGAAAGAGAATTTCCTTAAACGTATTCATGAAAATAACCACTTTCATCCCACACTGGAATCATTGTTTATCAATTTGCCCTCCTTTATTTAACTCACAACCTTTCTTGATAGCTGCAAATTTATAATATACCTAATTGTACTTTGTTAGGGTCTCAGTATCCCACCATGTGAAGGCAGTGACTTAGTCTTATTCATTGCTATATAATAGCACCTTAAACACTACCAGGAATTTACAGAGGGTCAGGGAAGAGTGAGAGAAGTAAGAAGATAGGGTATGAGAAGGAGGGAGAAAGTGAGGAAGGCAGCAGTAAAGAAAAAGCAATATATAAAGGATTTTTTGAGGGTTACTGCGAGGGAAGATTGTGGCCAAACCTGGGGAAATTCAGTGATCTTTGATAATATTGTCTACCGATGAGACCAGGTACAAATGTGTCAGAGATTTGCCACTGAAATAAGAATAAATAATTACATAAGGATTATTTATTTAGGATTTACAGCAAAAACATTTTTCAGAAGGAAGAACATTACCGTTTTCCCAAAATAAAATATGGGAATCTTTTTCAGCTTTGAAAATAATATATTAGAAAAATATATTTTATACATTGAGAGAACGTAATGCTATTATGTATTAGTAAGCTTTCATAATACCACAAGTTAGCTGGGTGACAAACACTAGTATTATCATTTTAAAGGTATTTAAGTAACTTGCTCAGAGCTATAAATGAAATAGGTCCTGGCCTAATGTACTATTCATGAGGTTGTTTGCTTGCACTGTTCTCAGTCATGGTGCTTCCTAAAAAAAAAAAAAAAAAAAAAAAAATCCCTCCAAAACAAAGAAAACCACCACATACCACTTAAATTTTCTCTCAGCAACCATTAAATGAAGGCCAAGCATTACCACTTAGTCATTACTATATTATAATATCCACAAAAAGCAAATCAGCAATTATAGGGATATATAATATCTGTGCATAATAAATGTACAAAATTCACTGTTTATATTTATTGTTGTTCAAATATTTTATATTTTCTTTAGAATGTGTGACCCCTAGGCGAGCAATTTTTTTTCTTCTTCGAAAACAGTAAGTGTTTGATTAAATTATTACTTTGGATTAAATTTGTCATCTTTTGGCCAATCCATGGACTAGTATGATTTTTATTTAATTATTATAATGTTAATAAATAAGAGCTCAAGACACATCCCTAATACATAGTTATTGCAGATATGCTGCCGACCTGCCCGACCTGCCCAGCTGTGCAGTTAGTTACTTAGGGAAACTCAGTCTGAGCATTCAAATGTTATTTCATCTTGATTTTTTGTAAGCGTAACTGGATAGGAAGGGCCTGTGCATAGTCATATAGGATCCTATTAAAATTAAATGAAATGTTTTCTAAGAAATGCAATAAACTCCTAAGACTATATCTATAGAAATCTGAGAAACATTTATAAGAAATGGAGGAGATAGGAAATATCTGAAGGATGTGAAAATAACAAAAAGGTGTTATATCTATGGCCAAAAACCCAATGGCTGCTTAGAAAAGTGATTTTTTATTGATTATGTTTACTCCTTATATCCTATACCAAAAAAATCTTTTAGGAGTACGTGAAATGGGCACTTGACATCAAATGATGTCACCATGCTTATAAAAATGAAACTATAGAAACACAAAGAAATTCTATGAGAGAAGATACTTAGTTTTGAGCAATTATAGATATCTTTAACTTCTGATGTTATGGTGTGCAACTTTTGGGTACTTTTCCTTTCATGGGTAAACCCAGAGACAATATTTAAAATAAGATAATTTTAGTTATCTTTTAATTTGGTTGACTTATTTTATACTTCTTTATCCACTGACTATTTAAAAGAAAATCAAAACTATTGGGAAGTTTCTTACTTGGAAAGAATAGATGCATTGTAATTTATAAAAGGAAATTTTCTTCCTCCATGACAATCACATCCCATTGTTCCTAACATTTATAATCATGTGTGCTTCTGTACAAAACTCTTGAAAAATACTGCTTTGCTTGTGTTATTTAAAGCTGCCAATTTGCCCAAGCTTTTTAAAATCAAGGCTAAATCTTTCCAGTGAGCAAAGTCTTAAAGTTTTAGTTGCATTGTCATAAGCCTAAGAATAAATTAAAATGTAAAACTTGAACTTGGGAGACATTTAAATGATCAAACTAAAGAATTAATACAGGATAAACCTAATCTTAGCAGCACAGGAATGAGGCTTTACTAGCAAGTCTCTTTCAAGAATCAATAAATGTTAGTGAACAATATTAAATGTGCTTAACAGCCCAACCATTAATACACTTAACCTGGTTTTCTCGAAAGAGAAGATTTGGCCACCTTGGATAGAAGCAGCCTGATGCATTAAAATGTAAATTAAATGTCTCTTTCCAAGACATTCTTTTTAAACTACATAATCCATTAGTATCAAACCTGCTTTTTCAAAATTAGAACAAATCATTTATTTTGCATAAGGTACAATTTCAGTATAAAAATATTAATACCAAAATGTCTGGATAGGCCATCCAGACTTAAGCAATCTCTTTGCAATAATATCCCTTGGTAAAAAGAAACTTTATTCATAATTAGTTATTTTTACAGACAGCCTTATTGTATAGAGACAGAACTAAAGATAACTCTTTTCTGATTTTTTCTTTAATTTATAACAGACACAATATTGAATGAAGGTGGCCTAAATGACTCAAAATGCACTGCATACTTAAAAATGTTTTGGGCTTCCCTGGTGGCGCAGTGGTTGCGCGTCCGCCTGCCGATGCAGGGGAACCGGGTTCGCGCCCCGGTCTGGGAGGATCCCACATGCCGCGGAGCGGCTGGGCCCGTGAGCCATGGCCGCTGAGCCT
>NC_041223.1:65088723-65140306 GCF_002837175.3 Physeter macrocephalus
CGTACCACAAAAAAAAAAAAAAAAAAAAAAAAGTTTTAAGAGAATCTAGTTTTTTCATATGTTCATTTAGATTTTGAAAACTTTATTCTATATGTGCTTTGACTTTATATTGTAACAATTATGACAAAATTTTGTGTAATTAAAAAAAGTTTGTTATTGTATATTATTAATATTTTATGTATTTTGGTCTCTTTTTTCATTAGACTGTAATCTCCTTGAGGTCAGAATATCTATTTGTCCCACCCCATAACACAAACAAAAAGTCAACCTTAGGCAACAAGGTTTATTCCAGGCAATTGTACTGGTTCATCAACTCTCCTTGACTGGCTAAGATTGCTTTGCTCTGTTTACCTGGTTCTAATGATCCTTGTTATCTATATTCAGTTTAATCTTTACTTTTGGCCACCTTTCTGTGGTGCCATCACTACTTTGCTCATTGGACTTCAATTGCATACTGAGCTCTTGGTTCTATTAACACATCCCACCCCGTTTACATCTTTTACAGTCTACATGGTGAAGTTTTCTCTCTCAGGTTCCGAACCTGATCATAACCCAACGCAAGTTAGTCCTTGGCTCAGCCCCCAGGAGAGAGGGTATCAGATAGAGTTGTTCACAATGAGTACTCTAATAACTGTTGTTCACTTATTGATCTTTGCTCTTAAAGAAACATTTTTAAATAGTGGTAAAATTAAGAGAAAGGCACACAATATTTTACATACACAGCTATTCTAGAACTTGGCTGAAACATAACCTGTATACTTCACCATGGGTTAGATAAGTCATACAGGTTATTTCTTATCCTCAAGTCTAGTAACACACTTTATTATTATCCCCATTACAGAAATAGAGAAAATAAGTCAATTAGTTAAGGGCTGTACATTATACTGATTGAATTATACAGTGAACATTAAGGGACTCTAACAGAAATAAAGTAATTTACCAAGGCTATATTATGTAAACCTAATTATTATTTTTAATTAATAATTCAACAAATAATTATTCAACATCTTTTATGTGTTAAAATACTGTTCCAGCAATGAAATAAACAGAAAAATCTGAGCTATCATGAAGCTTATATTCTAGTAATGGGAGATTATGAAACAAAATTTAAGCAAAATAGAAAACAATATATTAGCTGTTGATTTCATAAGTGCAGTAGAGAAAAGTAAAGAGGACAGACAATGTTGTTGATAAGAACACTTCACTGAGAGAGAGAGAGTCAAGCAACTACTTATAGCATATGATGGAGCCAGCCGTGGAGATACATGGAGAGGTTTCATTCCAGACACAGGAAACAACATGCAAAGGCCTATGAGAGACACATGTCTGCTGTGTTTAAGGGGTGGAAAGGTGGCCACTGAGGCTGGTATAGAGCAAGTCACTGGGAAGGTAATAGAAGATAAAGTCAGAGAATCATGGGTGCCAGATTATACTGATTTGTATATGCAATTTTAAGGAATTTATTTTTTACTCTTAGTGAGCCAGGACTGAGCAGAAGAGTGAAATGGTCTAATTTACATTCTTTTTTAAAGATTTTTTTGATGTGGACCAATTTTAAAATCTTTATTGAATTTGTTACAACACTGCTTCTGTTTTATGTTTTGATTTTTTGACTACGAGGCATGTGGGATCTTAGCTCCCCAACCAGGGATCAAACCCACATCCCCTTCATTGGAAGGTGAAGTCTTAACCACTGGACCACCAGGGAATTTTCATAAGATCACTTTAGAAGAGAAGCTGTGTTTAGAAGAGCCTAAAGAGTGTGGGACAAGGGCTGAAGAAGAAATATCAGTTTATGAGTTTCACAAATCCTGGCTTGGAAATGATAGTAGCTTATGCAATAGTCTTGGTAGTAGTAGCAGTGTAAGGAGGTAAGATTTTGTATATATTTAGACAATGGAACAGATAAGATGTGTGTACGTATTTGTGAAGGAAAGAAGTCAAGAATGATTTTAAGATTTTTGGACCAAGTAACTAAATAGATGGGAAAACTGCAGAGGAAAAGGTTTGGGGGTGATTATGAGCTCAGTATTGCATGTTAGGTTTGAGATGGCTGTTAGACATCTGAGTAGAGACACCCAATAGGTAAGTGATATGGACGTTGGGAATTCAGAGTGACTGATATAGATAATACAGTTGGGAACTGTCAGCCTATAGATAATATCTGAAGTTATATTACTGGATGGAATCACTTCAGGAGTGAGGGTCGGTTAAAATAAAGAATAGGTTTTCTCACAGAGCCTCATTAAGACTGAAATGTTGAGAAATTTGGTTCAGATGTGGAAACTAATGATGCTAAATACACGCCAAGAGTGTATGGAAATATTTCTTACTTGCAGCTTATTTTTTTTTTTTTCTTTTGCGGTACGCGGGCCTCTCACTGTTGTGGCCTCTCCCGTTGCGGAGCACAGGCTCCGGACGCGCAGGCTCAGCGGCCATGGCTCACGAGCCTAGCCGCTCCGCGGCATGTGGAATCTTCCCGGACCGGGGCATGAACCCGTGTCCCCTGCATCAGCAGGCGGACTCTCAACCACTGCGCCACCAGGGAAGCCCTTACCTACAGCTTTATGGGGACAGCAGGAAGTCCTCCCAAGCTGGTTCAAAATGGCTTGAGAGAGCAAGGAAGTGTGACTGGCTTGGAGTGTTTATCGTGGTTGGGGGCTCAGAGTGAGGTTTCATGTGTAGTTTAAAACTCCTGATGTCACCAAAGAAGGGAGCACCGAGGCCTTCCTATAAGTTTTTCAGATGTAAGGCTGATGGAAAAAGGGAGGGAGGAGACTGAAAAGATGTCATCAGTCAAATAACCAGAAATGGACTCAGACTTCTTATTTTTGGTAACTAGAGGTTACTTTTGAGTTAGGAAGTATCTCAAGAGAAGTAGAAAAAAAGATGCTTTGAACAAGATTGAGTTATCAGCTGGGCCAAATATTGGTAATAAGTCAAGTAATACAAGTCCTTGAATAACTACTGGATTATGGAGGTCTTTATGTCCTTAGAAAGAATAGCTTCAGAAGAGTGTGGGAAAAAAGTCCTAGTTAGAGTTATCTCAAGTAAGCATGAAAAAGGAGAAATTGGAGGCTGTGAAATTAGGCATTTATCTATCCAAATTTTATCAGGAAGGAAAGAGGAAGGAGAAAAATGGGAAGAGGGGGAAGAGGAGGTGGAGATTAAGTGGAGTCAAGAGAAGCTTGTACTTTTAAGTGAATTTGATGCCTAATATCACTTCAGTCACCTTCACATGAACCTCAGATTGCCCCAGCCAAATAAACATCAATAATTAGAAGCACTTAGTTAGAACTTATGATTCAATATTGCAAACTTAACACACAGTTTTAGCTACTTCATCTCCCCGAATCGCATTTAAATAAAATAAAGCTATTACAGTTCTGAGAATTAGAGGGCAACAATTGATTTTTCATTAACATATGGTATTTTATTAAAGAATGAGAAAGAGTGGAGGAAGATACAGACCAGAACATGCATAGCAGAGTACAGAATCACAGCAAGTTTAGTGGATACTGAGAATAATAATAAGCTAGGGATAAATTAATCAAAAGATGAATTCATAAAAGTGAGAATCTCCTACACATTTGACCCTTCCAAATTACAACATGGCAAGTTGTTTTATTGGTCTTCATCTTCCCCTGTCCAAGGATATTTCTACTCTCTAGTCTAAAAAATCAATAAGTCTAAGAAGGAGTAGGGCATCTGACATGGCTTCCAAAATGAAGCTCTTTTTATTTCTACATTAGTATGGATCCCAGAATGTCCATCTGCTTCTCATAATTATACCTGAAAGCGAGTCTTGCTAGTCAGAAAGACCTTCCCACATACTCAATTCACCCAAGTAAATCTTCTTATACTGAGAAGAGACGTGTTGTGGAAACATAATGCCACACACACTAGCTACCCATCATAATTCTAGTCCTAAGTTCACCATTTGCATAAGAATCATCAGGCATTTGAGGAAAATTAATAGTGTGAAGAATCCAGTTGAAGAAAGAGAACTTACCCTAAAGGAAGCAAAACCTTTAAGGTATTAATTATAATTAATATATTTAGAGTTATTCATAATGAAAAAGAGGGATTTAAGAACAAGAAAGGGTTCTGGAAAAATAAGAATAAAATATAATTCCCCCCAAAATTGAAAAAGAGTTTAAAAGATAAAGTTAAATAGAAATAATGGAAGAAAAATCCTAAAATATAAAATAGAAGAAAAGTTATGAATTGAAGTTAAACATGTTTTCAGAGTTAAGGGCTCAATAAGATAAATGAAAACTTCCATTCTGACATGTGACTTGTGCAATTTCAAAATATTTGAGAAAATTAGAAGCTACAAAAACTTTGAGAGGGAAGAAAATCAGCTTATTGTATAAAGGTATAAAAATCAGACTATCCTCAGACATTTTATCAGTCACACTAGATGTCAGAGAAAAATGGAGCAATGATTTCACTATTCATAGGAAAATAGATTTTATCCAGACTATAAAATTATCAAACATAAAGTAAAGGCATTTTCAATTGTTCAAATGTTCAAGAATTAGATTTTATATTTTTATTTTTGTCTAAGGTGGAATAAGAAAACAAAAATAAAAAGGGAGAAGACTGCCTTAAATGATAAAGCCAATTTTCCATAACTAACTTGATAATTATATGAATATGAGATAAAATATTGAAGTGCTGAGAGCCTCAACTTTAGTGTTCCACTGCCTGCCGCACCACTCACTAGTTTTGTGGTCTGTGTCAAGTCAGTTTACCTTTCTGTGCCTCAGTTTTATCATTTGTAAAATGGGAAATAATTGGACCAACCTCATAGGGTTGTTGCAATGATTAAATAAGTTAATATGTGTGAAATACTAAGAAGAGTGTTTTGGATATAATAAGTATTATGTTACCCATAACTATTATTGTCATTGCTATTATCTCAGTAATAAAGAGAACACAAAATATCAGGCTATAGATTGGCCATCAAAAATTTAGGCAAATGAAAGTAGGATATTATTAAGTGTGTAAAGGAATTTATAGGGAATGGATAAAAGGAGAAAGAATCAAAACTGAAAGTGTGGTGAAAAACTCATAAGATTTAATCACATGATGAAATAGAAAGACATTATATTTTTGATATATGTGTAATCTTTCTGTAATACAGAGAATATGTGAATGAGTGGAAAAAGGAGGACTGGGCTAATTTGTGTGCCTGACTTGAGTAGAAACTACAGGTTGAATAAAGAACTTGTGTCAAGATATGTGCCAAAAAGGTCAAGTCTAGGAAACTTCTCATAAGATGTTTCCAATGGACACGTTGCTGGTGCAAGGAGGATGTGGATCAGGTGATGAGCTTCCTTCCTGGTTACAGCAGGCTCTGGCTTCAATGTACTCTATCTGCTAACACAGCAACTCTTCAGGAGAAAGCAGTTGCTGATATAATAGGATTCATCCTGTTCTGAGGAGTTTGAGTTGCTTCAAACTGAGGCACCTGGCTGTGAGCTTCACACTATAGGAGTTGTCTCAGTCAGTTAACCAAAAGTTTATGGACCTAGCTCTTCCCAGTCTCCATAGAAGCAACATGGCAAAGACTGGGAAAATTTCCCACAGTTAGAAGTTCAAGGCAGAGAATCAAAATTTTTTAATCATAACATATGGAACACTGTTAGTTTTTTATTACTTAGACATTTCACAGAAAATTTATATTTTTCAGGAATAAATACAAATTTTATTAAGATGGAAAATATAAAAGTGATGGTATAGAAGAAAGAATTAGGCAGGTTAAAAGACAAAAGAGAGAGAGAGTCCTTATTTCAACCAACTGGAATGAACACTTCTCTTAAGAATCAGCATTGTTTTGGTGTTTACTCAGGCAGAGAAAGCCAACTACACAGCAGGGACGACAACCCAAATTACTTGACCATCTTCACCTTATGAAACTCCAGGGGAAGAGGAAAGGAATTAACAATGATGTTAGAACATTAAGCATGTTTACAGAATTTGTTGCCACTCTAGCAATAATTCATACACAGATATGCACAAAAAAACCACTGTAAGCCAACAAACTGAATTAATATTATCAGTTGACTCATCAAGAAACCACCCACACTCAACAAGTATATTTATAACCTGCACTATTTATTTATTTATTTATTTCTGTTCAAAAGAATCTTGAGGAATCAAATACTCAAGATGGTCTTGAGGTAAAATTGCTAGTTAATGAGCTGTGCTGAATAGTTTCTTCAGCCACAGTTATAAACTACTTAGGACATGCTGGCTGTTTCAAATGAGCCACGCAATGGTGAAATGAAGATAGAAAAAGACACTTTTGAACAAGATTTGGGGCACTCTGTTAATGTGCTAAATGACATTATGCATGGTTTCTTGATGAGACCATTTCAACATTTCCTAATTTCTACCACAATTTAACAGTTACAGCAGACCTAGTTTCCCTGAAATTTGTTGTGAGGTTAGTAATGAATTAATTCTACCTGCACTAGAGGATTAAAGAACTCATTTTGACTTGAAATAGCTACAAATCCTATTATGTCTCACCATCAACATTTTTGTCTGCCCAAGAAACCTTGGTGAATTATTTTCACCCCTCTCAGGGGATTAAAGTTAAAGAATAAAATGAACAATATCTCAATACACCAAATATTTGTATTTATGTCCTTAGATGATTTTTAAACCATGTTTCACTAGTGAATATTTGACATTCTATTTAACATTTTTGAATAAAGTGTAATATCTACAGTTTTACAAATATTTTAATTTATTCCCACACCATTTGCACTAGAGTAGTTGTAGCTAATAGTGTACTAGAAAATATTCCATAATGTTAATAATTCTGGATAAAACTAAATATTAGTATCTCAATAATACAGTATATGATTTAATACCTTGAAAAAAATTATCTTTTAATAGAAACTACTGAAATACACGCTTTGATCCTTTATATTCTCTCCTTCAGATAATTTTTAAAAATTATAGAAATGTAACATGAAGTTTACACACTGGAAGTTGTCATTTGTTGCAAATTCATGATTTGCAAACCATTTCATAAAGTCCTCTTATATGTGTGTTTCAGTCTGCACAGTTATTCTACATATTATTTTTTAAAAGTAGATCACAGCAAACTTAAATTCTGTTACTGTGAACTTAAACAAGTGCTTCTCAAACATTGTGACAAATCCCTTACAATTTGAGGAGGTGAAACAGTTGTGTTTGCAGCCCCTTGTTAATGAAACTGATTTTAAAGTAAGTATTTAAGGAAATCCTAAACATTAAATGTTTTGCTATTAATACTGATGCATTAGTTACATTTGGTATATGTTTTGTTTTATATCTTATTGATTTTATAGTTAGGAGTCTCACTGATACCTCCATGGCTGGCACAATACTCAATGATTGATGACCTACCTCAATAGTTTATGTATTTTCATGTCTACAGTTTAAACTCTATTTTTTACTGATCCATGAGACAGATAAAAATAAAATTTTAAATAATTACGTTTTTAAAGGAAATAAAACAAAAATGCTATCTGTAGCAAAAATAAATTTCAATATTTTTGCATTATCTTTTGGGTGACCATATGATTTATTATTCATTACTGTTATCATTCATGTTAATTCTGAATGAAAGAAATAACTAATAACAATTAAACCTGGAAAACAGGCTTAAACTGCGACTCTCCAGGGCAAAGGGGACTAATGATCATCCTAGGTATCAGGGAACTCCTTGTGGCAAGAAGTAGAACACAGCAGAGTTGTCTATTGGCAAACAAAGTATTTTCTTCATTAAGAACTAGATACGGAGCTTCTTTATGAAATTCTATGCTTTTGATGTGATTGAAAGTTTAAACCAAAACGAAATTTAAATTTTTTTTTTTTTTTTTTTTTGCGGTACACGGGCCTCTCACTGCTGTGGCCGGCCATGGCTCACGGAACCAGCCGCTCCGCGGCATGTGGGATCTTCCCAGACTGGGGCACGAACCCGTGTCCCCGGCATCGGCGGGCGGACTCTCAACCACTGCACCACCAGGGAAGCCCCCAAAACGAAATTTAAATGAGAAACAGTAGCTTTAAGATAAAAACACTGTTCTTCACAATACTGGCCTTGTTGGCTCCACAGGGTTGGAAGGAACCAGTAGAAAACCTTTATTCACTGGAGAGAACACTGCTAGTATCACCCTGATTTCACCTCAACATAGCAGATCCTGTTCATTTGGAAACCTTTTATTCCATCCGGGTCATGATTACAGAGCAAAGAGCCTTTTAAAATCAGTAACTAGGGAATTCCCTGGTAGTCCAGTGGTTAGGACTCAGCACTTTCACTGCTGGCGCCCAGGTTCAATCCCTAGTCTGGAAGCTAAGATCCTGGAAGCTGCGTGGGGTAGCCAAAAAAAAAAAAAAAAAAAATCAGTAACTATTCTTCCCCCCTCTCACACTGCTATTTGTGCCTATTCTCAATTCTCTTCTCACCTGTCCTTCAAAATTACACTCATCATGCTACTTTTCACTTGCTGCCCTCCCTAATTTTCATTGCATTAATGTCCACCTCTACTCTACTGCCTAGTCTAATGATTAAATATATTTGTATGTATTAGAGCTTCTTGAGGTATCTTCTATACGTTCTTTTGTCTAATCTATTGTACCTACTAAAATAGAGTTTCACCAATATTTATATTAAGAGTAAAAATGGGTCATTTTACTCTTAATATAAGTATTTACAAAAGAAGTGGTCCTTTCCTGAACCCACAAGACACCTAACACTCTCCTGAACAATTATCTTCCAAAATTTTTAGGTCATATAAGGCCTAAGAAACAACACAAGGGGTTGTTGAGGTTGGGAAAATGTTTAATAGAATATCACAATAACCATCTATGTACCGTAGATACCTAAAATAATCCAGAGCATGCTTGAGTTTGTAATGGCTATATGGTAGTGCATCAGGGAGATATATATTGTAGGAAAAGGATCTTGACTAAATAATTTTACTATATCCCAAATCTCATCATTAGAAGCATAAAACTTCAGAGTTCGAGTGAATCACAATATTCATCTTTTTTAGAAAGCAATCTTCTTCAATCTCCTTATTTATGATGCATTAATTTACTGGACAGTATACTAGGGAGATGATTGCTCTAATTCACCTTAATACCTCCAGTAATGGGAACTCGTTACCCGCTGAAGAAGTCTCAATTTACAGTTAATGTGTTCTTGGAACTAATTTAGAAAACTTCAGTGAATTTAGACAACTTCAAATATAAAATATTTGAGTGTGAGATTGACTGATTGATATTTGAATATGTGTGAAATATGATGCTATTCCTCAGTATTCCACAGTATTTCAAGCTATTTCAGTACTTCTTCCCATACATATAGCTTGACTTATTGTATTGAGATGATAGAGTAGAATGCAAAATAACAAAAGTCTTGACAGGAAGTTAAAAACTTGGCTTTTAGGAGTGGGATATAAAGACCCCATGTTATAGCAATAGAGTTAGATAAGTAATTGAAAGTATGAGTGATACTTCTATTCCCCGGAGACCAGATAAATAACCCTTGCCCTGAGGAGGGAGGAAGTCAGAGAGAAAGTGAAAAGAATTTGGATGCTGCCCTGAGTTCCTGAGAAGTATGGGTACTCCCAAATCCAAATTTTGTTAGTGGGGAGGGTTGGCAATAGAAACCAATAATTTTGAGTGGTTCAAATTGAGATATGATAAATGATTCTCCAGCAATCACTCTTGCTCTCAGTAAAGGCTGAAATATTGCAAAACCTGGAGATCCCATCCTTACAGATCAGTTTTCCAACAAGGAGTGCAGTTTTCAGATGTGTAAAGAACAGGTCTGGAGAGACAGAGAAAATGACTGATAGAAATGCAGTACATTTATGGAAGGGAGGAAGGCTTGTTATTTGTGGCCAAAAATTAGAAGAAAGACTAGTCAGTGAGATTACATGTTCTTCTCCAGCTCCTACATTCAGTAATCAGGGTATACTGCAGAAGCAGGTGGAGAATTTAGGTTTTGTCAGGTAAGTACCACTTGTGGGGGAAAAAAAAAAAGAGGGGTATTGGAGTAGAGATGGTATTCATGGCATTGATTATAGTGCTAGACCAGGTTATAAACTAAAAAGGAAAAATGATAGACCTCCCACCCCAAAAATAACACATGGTTAATAAATTAGAGGTAATATTGGGGTTGAAACATTATAAAGTTTGGATACTAGAATAGGAAATACGATATAGAATTGGGAAGTAGGAGACAGTGGCCAGAAATTGGAACATTTTTAGTTGGAGATGTTTTGAAGTGGTAATTTAGAGTTGTCTGAGCAGGACAGTGTGTTGCTGAGGAGATATGTTAATGCAATGAATTCCAGGGTCTTTCTAGAAGATGTGTTCTTCTATTAAACTACAGTAATTTTTAAAAAGGGGATGGGTTGTAGATAAATTCCTGGTATTACCTTGTCCAGGTAATTTCAAACCCTTGGATAGGTACTAATTAAAAAAATAAATCCTCACAAGAATTTTAACATGAAAATGCCAGTCAACTGATTTTTACATATTGAAGATGCTGATTCCTTACCATGGAGGCAAGAAAATTGTCAGTGTAAGACATAAAGTAGGTATTCAATATACATTTGTTGCATGAAAAAGAATGTTTGAAGGAAATACTAAAATTTTAAGGAAAAATGGAAAAATTATTATGAAAGTGTTTGTTCATTCATATTTATTTTTCTTTGTGCCATACATGAACAGAGGAGACAGCATACTTGAAAGCTTTCTATGTCTTGAAGCTTCATAAGCATGACTATGTTCCTATAAATATTTATGTATTAATATCCATTAAACTCTCATTTATAGAAAGAATGCTATAGAGAAGATGAAAAATTCTAAAATCTTTAATATATGAGACATATGTCAATAGGGTTCTTAAGTTGGACTTGACATCCTTTGAATACATAAAGAATAGCTTTGAAAATATAACCTTGTTTCTTTCTATTGAGTTCCACTAATCCAGTGCTGTGTTTACCCATTTTCTTCTTTATACAATTGAGGAATATTACTTTAAAAGATTTTGGGAAAAATCGTGACACTGCAAATGGACTAAGCCTTTTTCTTCAGTGCCTTCCTTTCAAACCATAAATGAAAGAAAACTGGTGTTAACCTTGAGAGCAAAGAACATGAAGTAGAAAGCATGTAGGCTCTGGAATGAGGCAGATGTATTTTGAACCTTAGTTTATTACTTAATAAGTATGTGATCTTGGACAAAATATTGGCTATCCAGTTCTCTTCTTTATGTTGGAATAAGTATATTAACTTTGCAAAATATTGGGGAGGTATAGTCATACTTGTAAGCTCTTTTATATGAATTTATGAATGATATGTATTTAAAAGGTGATGGGCATTGCTGTGTTGGTGAAGAAGGTATATTTGGAGTAAATAAAAGTCTGTGAAGACCTGTAAAAATCTGACAAGTCACCTAGAACTGAGAAAAGTCACTTTGAAATTTTGAGATAAAATATAACCATATAACCATGGCCTATGATTGTAAATTGGGAAATAATACAAGCTGAATGGATAACTCCAAAACCAAAGTCTAGTGAGGTATCTGTTTAAATTTTTAGCCATTTATCAAATTGGATATATTCATTTTCAATATGATACTTAACACCCTTTGACATTAGGGAAATGCAAATTAAAATCACAATGAAATATCACTATATACCCACTAGAATGGCTAAAATTTAGAAGACTGATGACACCAAGTGTTGGCAAGGATGTGGTGGAACTGAAACATTCATATACTGCCAGTGGGAATGCAAAACGATATAACCATTTTGGAAAATAGTTTGATAGTTACTGAAAATTTAAAGGTAAACCTTACCATGTGCTTCAGCTATTCCACTCCTAGATACGTGATCAAAGAAATTTAAGCACTTTTTCATACAAAGAGTTGTACAAAAATATTCAAAGTAGCTTAATATGTATTAGCCAAAACATGGAAACAATCCAAATGTCCATCAACAGATGAATGGATAAACCAATTGTGGTATAGTACATTCATACTATGCAATACTAAACATCAATACAAAGGTATAAACTCTTGACATTTGTGACAACACAGATGAATTTCAAAAGAACTATACTAAGTGTAGGAGCCAGAGTGTATAACCTATCTCTCCCTCTCTCTATATATATATATATTTCCAGAATTTTATTTATATTTATATATATATAATAAACTTTATAATAACAGAAGTGGATTAGTGGTTGCCTGGGCATAAAAGTGGGGTGGAGGTTTGAGGGAGGGTCAAAAAGACGATGCAGATACTTTTGTGGTGATAGATAAAGCATTATCATGATTATGAGGATGATTTCATGGGTCATATGCTTATAAAATCATATCCTTTAAAATAGTTATTGTTGTATATCAATTATAATAAAGCCATAAAAGAGTAAAAAAGATGAAATACAAATTCTTGAAACACATTTACAAATAACACTAATAAAAAATAAAAGGTGTGAAGATGTCACTAATCAAGGAGTGTTCAAATTAACTCATATATACAGACAGATGTCATTGAATTAAGCATACATATTCTGGAGAAATAGCAAAGAATAGCATAAAACCAAACATATTATTTGGAGATATAAGCCCCAAATTAGCTGAGGTCTAAGGATATTACTTAGGTCAAGAAGAGACTTTTTTCTTTTTGTTTCTCCTTTTTTTTTTTTTTTTTTTTTAAATAAAGGATTTTTGCTTTGAGCAGTTTAAAATTTACAGAAAAATTGAGGGGAAGGTACAGAAATTTCCCATGTATCCCCTGTACCCACACATACATAGTCTTCTCTGTATTAACAGCTCCCACTGGAGTAACACACATATTACAACTGACGAACCTACATCAACACATCTTAAATACCCAAAGTCCACAGTTTACATTCCATTTCACTCTTGGTGTTGTACATTATATGAGTTTGGACAAATGTATGACATGTATCCATTATTACGGTATTATACAGATATTTTTACTGCCCTATAAATCCTCTCTGCTTTGTCTATTCATCCTTTTCTCTGCCTCCAGCCCCTGGAAACCACTGATCTTTTTATTGTCTCCATAGTTGTACAATTCCACAATGTTACATAAACAATTGTTTATCTATTCACCCACTGAAGAACCTCTTGGTTGCTTTCAAGTTTTGGCAATTATAAATAAAGCTACTATAAACATCCAGGGGCAGGTTTTTTGTATGGACATGTTTCCAACTCCTTTGGGTAAATACCAAGGAGTGTGATTGCTGGATCATATGGTAAAAGTATGTTTAGTTTTGTAAGAAACTGCCAAACTGTCTTCTAAAGTGGCTGCAACATTTTGCATTTCCACCAGTCATGAGTGAGTTTTGGTTGCTGCACATCCTTGTCAGCATTTGGTGTTGTCAGTGTTTTGGATTTTGACCATTCTAATAGGTGTGTAATGGTATCACAGTGTTGCTTTAATTTGCATTTCCTTGCTGACATATGACATGGAACATCTTTTAATATGCTTATTTGCCATCTGTATATCTTATTTGTTGAGGAGTCTGTTAAGATCTTTGGCCAAGTTTTTAATCATGTTGTTTCCTTACCATTGAGTTTTTAGAGACTTTTAAAATTTTAATGAAGTGCAGCTTACCAAGTATCTGTTTCCTGGATTGTGTCTTTGCTGTTGTATATAAAAAGGCATAGGCATATTCATGGTAACCTCGGTTTACTCTTATGTTTTCTGCCAAGAATTTTATAGTCTTGCATTTTACATTTAAGTCTATTGTCCATTTTGAGTTGATTTCTGTGAAGGCTATAAATTCTGTATCTAGATCATTTTTTTTTGCATGTGAAGGCTCAGCTATTCCAGCACCATTTATTGAGTGGACTATCTTTTCGGTTGTATTGCCTTTGCTCCTTTGGCAAAGATCTGTTGATTATATTTATGTGGGTCCATTTCACAGCTCTCTACTGTGTTCCATTATCTATGTGTCCATTTTCTTCACTAACACCTCAGTTTCTTGATTATTGTGGTTTTATAGTAGGTTTTGAAGTAGGGTAGTGTCAGTCTTCTTTCTTTGTTCTCCTTCAATATCATGTGAGTATTCTGGGCTTTTGGCCTCTCCATATAAATTTTAGGATCAGCTTGTTGATATCCACAAAAAACTTTTTGTGATTTTAACTGGGATTACACTGAATCTACAGTTCAAACTGAAAGGGACATATAGCTTGGCAATAATGAGTTGTTCTATCCATAAACATGGAATATCTATTTATTCAGTTTGATTTTATTCATCAGAGTTAGTAGTTTTCCACATATAAATCTTGCACATACTTTGTTAGATTTATACATACTGTTTCATTTTTGGGAGTGCTAATGTAAATGTGTTGTTTTTAATTTCAAATTCCACTTATTTATTGCTGGTATACAGGAAAGCAATTGATTATTGTATATTAACTGTGTATCCTACAACCTTGCTATAATTGCTTATTAGTTCCAGGAATTTTTTTGCTTATTCTTTCAGAATTTTACATAGACCATTATGTCACTGGCAAACAAAGACAGTTTTATTTCTTCCTTCCTAATCTGTATATCTCCTTTCCTCATTTTATTGCATTAGCTAGAATTTCCAGTATGATGTTGAAAATGAGTGATAGGAGGGGATATCCTTGTCTTGTACTAGATCTTAGTGGGAAAATTTTGAGTTTTTTGCTATTAAATATGTTAGCTGCGGACTTTTTGTATATATTCTCTATCAAGCTGAGGAAGTTCCCCTCTGTTCTTTGTTTACTGAGGGTTTTGTTATTAATAGATGCTGGAATTTGGTAAATTCTTTTTCTGTTTCTATTGATAGGATAATATAATTTTAAACATTTTCCCTTTTTCTTATTTTTTGTTGACCATAAAGAAAAAAAATTGCTCATTTTCAAACAATAAAAAAATGCAAGAAAGTGTAAGGGAAAAACAAATCTCAAAGTCATACAAACTCCAGATAGTAACTATCTATTTTCTATGGCCATACACATATACAAACATATTGTAGTAATCTATTTTTTCATGTAGACCATAGGTATATTTTCAGCAAATAAAATTAATCTAAAATTATTTTAATAGCTGTATGTTGTTTTTACTATTGTATCAATTTCATTTTCTTGTGTGTTCTATTTGCACATACTAAGATACTCCCCTCAATTTAAAATATGCTTTCATGAACATTCCTGTACCTACATCTTTTTATGTTTCATTTGTACACACATGTTTTCGACAAATGAATGTACACTCTCCCTTAATTAATGCCACTATCTCTTTGCCTGAGCAACTGCAACAACCTAACCACTCTCTCTGCTTTTACTCCTGGCTCTACCCCTGTCTTAGTGCTGGCAATCAAGACTCAGACACTGTACTGCAGTCGGAGTGATCTTTTAAATGCATAAATCAGATAATACCACTTATGGGTTAAACCCCTTCAAAATGCTCTCAGTTTAACTAGAATAAAATGCAAACATCTTTCCATGACCTAAAATGCCCGACATGATCTGATTTCAGCTTACTTCACTAATTTTATTTTTTCCACTCTCCTCTTCCTTATTGTTTATCTATCTATGTATCTATGTATCTATCTACTTATCTATCTATTTTCTTTCAGGAGCAGAGACATTTTTTTCCCCTTCTTTCAAGAACAGAAAGAATGGCAGATCAATTCACTTGCAGGACTGTACATGCTTTTTCTTGTGCTTAGGGAATTTCATGTCTTTTCATGGTTTGCCCATTACTGTCCTTTAGGTCTCAGATCAAATATCCATCCCACTCCCTTCCCTACACAATCTAACCCCCACTGTCTTGTAAGCTCCTTAATGTCAAGGATTCAGTCTGTCTTTACTCCTGTGTCCCCAGCACTTAGAGAAGTGCTTAACACATAGTAGGTTCCCAGGGAATATTGGTCAGTTTTCTAATAAACATTGATAAATCTGTAATTCTTTTCTTTTTAATGGATATCATATTTAAATAACAGTTCCCTATCAGCCAGTCTAGTCTGGATACAGACACTTCATCAGACAGCTTAATAGAGTGTTGGTATAAAGAATAGTAAACCAGGTCTTAGAGAACTAGAAAGACAAAAAGGAGTCATTAAGGTATAACAGAAGGAAGAGGCTACCACCTCCATGGCTGGGGGACAAAGAAATAAGGTTGGAATTGATAACATTTAAAAGCTTGGAAGAAAAGTTTTGTGAATCTGGAACTCAGACTTCTGAAGAAGGGGTGATGCTAAGTTGGGGCTACCTAAGAGATGACACAGTATGAAAAGCATGCTTTTCCACAGCATGGAAACCCTGAAAACTGAAATCAGGTGCTGCTACAGAAATTAGCTCACTGTTGCTGCAAGAAGTTGTGAGATGGAGACAGCAGTAGGAAACAGACAGAAGTAGCATGTTCTTCCTCCTGCAGCCTTCCTCTACTTACTTCTATTAGAAAAAGAAACCTAATAGGAGCCAGCCATCGAAAGAGAAACGTGGTTTGCAAAGTTCCATCCCCAGCCTCACAAAGCACAGTACACAAGGATCAGTTTGAACCTGAGATCACTTGTTTAATAATCAGAATACTCCCTAGTCCCAGAATATTTAACTTAGACTTTACTTAATTTTCTTAAATTTAAAATTTTTAAACATTATTTTAAATACTTAATATATTTTAAATTTATTTTATTAAAAGTTTTGAAATTATGTTCTAATTAAAAAAATCCCCGCAGTTAGCCATTGGTCCCATTACTACTCACTGAATAGTTGTGCCTCTCTCCCTATATAAAATCACATCTTTATCACACACTAAATTCTAATGATGGCAGATAGATAGAAAGATAGATGATAGATGATAGACAGATAATTTGGTTAACATTTTTACTTCCTTGTTCTAGTTTTTAATTTCCAGAAATATTTTGTTCTTTTAGTATTTGTCTCAATGAATGATACTGCTGCAATCAGAAAGCTGGAGGGAATCTTGGTCTTCACCCTCTGTGCTTTCCCTTCTTGTTTTTCTGGTTTCCCTGAATTCTTATTCCATTTTAAATTTGTTCTCTCACTGCAGCCAGGGGAATTTTTACAAAACACAAATATAATCATGTTTCCCTCTAATTAAAAATGTTAAAATGTTCTCCCTTTGCTCTTAAGAATACATCATTAACAGGTCTTTGCAGGAACAATATCATCTGATTTGTACTCACTATCACAGTTTTACCTTGTACTGTACTTCCTGTTGCTCACTATATTTTAACTCCACAGGATTTTTCCCCTAATACTGCTATGTTTCTGCCCCAACCAGGGTCTTTACCATAAGTTCCCTCTGCTTTGAAGAGGCTACTCACTCCCATTCTTTGCACTTAGGACACTCTTCAGTTTATTTCAGATTTTAAGTCTGTTTCTTACGGTGATTTCTATGAACTTCCTGACTAGGTTACACCCTTCTGTTATATAATTATTTTTACAGTGCCTATGACTAATCTGTATCTTCAACTCAACAGTAAGCTCTGTAAAGGCAATGTTTTGGCTCACACATTTTATCCATGGAGTACCTGCCATACACTGATTACTCAATAAATATGTGCTCAATGAATTAATAGAGACAATACCATCTATTATTAGGTACACATATCCAATTATCTGTCTGCTTCATTTTCCTTCCAAGAAACATTTATAATGCACATTTTTAAGTTCTGTATATTTTATTTCATTTATTATTAGACATTTTATATTTTATGTTGCCATATGAAACTATTCCCATTTTATTTTCACATGAGATGAATTTTTCAATTCCAACAATGTTTTAATTGAATTTCTTGGGAGATTTTTTTTTTTTTTTTTTTTTTTTTTGCGGTACGCAGGCCTCTCACTGTTGTGGCCTCTCCCGTTGCGGAGCACAGGCTCCGGACGCGCAGGCTCAGCGGCCATGGCTCATGGGCCCAGCCGCTCCGCGGCATGTGGGATCTTCCCGGACCGGGGCACAAACCCGTGTCCCCTCCATCGGCAGGCGGACTCTCAATCACTGCGCCACCAGGGAAGCCCGGGAGATATTTTTTTAAAATATAAGCAATTCTACAAATACTAATGATAATCTCCCTCTTTCAAAGATCTATTTCTCATTAGTTTTTCTTATTGTCTAGAACGTCCAGAAAAAAAGATATGTAATGATAAGAATAATTGTGGCATTCTTACAAAAAGCTTTAAAAATAGTTTTGGGTAAAAAAAAGAGAAAGAGTATGCTAGACTAATTAGTAGTAGAAAAAAATAGAACTTTTACATTTCTATTTTACACTTACCTTGTCAAAAACACTGTCCCTGTCCAGTATGTTGCCATTCCACTTCCAACACAATGTTATATTTTTTTTCCCTTGGATTCCTGTATCCATATAAGAAGTTTCTTATCCTCTGTTTGGGTAATATATGTAGTTTGATGTATTGCCATTTACCATATGTTGCCAAAGTTTTCAAAAAAGCCCAGAGGACCCTGGACGAGGCTGCTCAGATGTGAGTACTTGCTTCATTCCTTACTAGTTTTGTGCACTAGGAAAGTCATTTGATTTTGCTGAGACTCATTGTCTTATCTGTAAAATAGAATGAGAACAAAATGAGCTGGTATACATAAAACATCAAATTATCTGGAAGATTTTCAGGGCTATTATTTAGGATTCTACAGTTAAACAATCATAAACAGAATCATAGAATGTTGGATATAAAATTATGTGACACAAAGAAGTCACCATTTTTATCATTGAAAATTGAAAATATATCTATAAAATATATTATTTTTCACTCTTAATCAGTGGTGCCTTAATATATTTTAAATGATTATAAACCAAAAATCCATATCAAAGCATATATTTTGGTGCAACTTCTATTTTATCAAAGGCCAACTGTAGGCCAAAAAGCATTGCAAATGGTTCTAATTACTTTTAGCAGCAAAAGGACAGGAGTAAGACAAAATTTATCAACAAGTGAGAATTCTGAGAATGAGTTTGAAAGATGTGTCCTTTTAATTTCAATAATAGATTAGCCACTGAAGGGAAAAGATGAAAAAATGAAGACGTAACATTTGAGAGCTGCCATCTTAGAAGTATCTCATCGTAAGGGAAGATCTGTCAATGTGTGGGGTACCACTAATCAAGATGACTAGAGTATACTGACAAGTAATCATTCAACAGGAAAAAGTTAACACCTAATCACTGTATGTCATCCCTCAGGAACACTTCTGATTAGAATTCAGTCCTATGCACATTTATGCTAGGTTGGGATGCCAAGAATGATGACCATCACTGTTCTAGTCCCTCAAAAAGCAAAATGGCATAATCACTGTAAAAGTAATAAATTGCCTGTTAAGTCTTCCATGTGTTTGTCATCGGGAATAGTTCATGAGTCTGACTGATTAAAATAAATATATAATTGATTTTAAAATTATAGGAACCAAGTAAAATCTCTTATTTTATAATAGATATTTGGAGTGTACCTAAGATAAATCATTGCGTCTATAAAATAGTAAATCAACATTAACGTTTATGTATATTTATGAGGATATGTATTTATAATCAAGTTTACGTAAGCCATACACTATATTAGAATACATCTTGCTATTCCTAATATCAATAAGCAAATTATCCCAAAAAAGGAGCATCCTCTTGTGAGAGTCTCAGAAGTCAGTTTATGAGAAGTGAAGGTTTCAATACTACTGACGAGGGTTTTGGTGAGTTCTGACTAGCATGAAATGTTAGTAAGAGATGTTATATGAACAGAGTTTAGAAAAAGGAGTGGGATTAGACCACTTAAAATATATACACATATATATTCTATCCTCCTCACTCTCCCAAAAGGATACTATCTATCTACAAGGGTGGTTTGATACATGATAGAAAAAGATAATTAGTTAAAAAAATCTAAAGTCATAAGAGACATTTTAAATGCTGGAAAATGATAGATATAGTAGCTAAAACAGTTGAAATTTTGGAAGTTTTGAACAACATAATTTATAAACTGTTCTAACAAATATATAAGCAACACTGCTCTGCTCCCAAAAAGCCATTAGGAATATACTTTTATTCTTGCTTAAATTTTTTTTTTTTTTTTTTTTTGTGGTATGCGGGCCTCCCCCTGCTGTGGCCTCTCCCGTTGCGGAGCACAGGCTCCGGACGCGCAGGCTCAGCGGCCATGGCTCACGGGCCCAGCCGCTCCGCGGCACGTGGGATCCTCCCAGACCGGGGCGCGAACCCGGTTCCCCTGCATCGGCAGGCGGACGCGCAACCACCGCGCCACCAGGGAAGCCCCCTTGCTTAAATTTTTAAAATAAAAACTATATATTTATGGTGTATAGCATGATATTTGATATCCATATATGTAATGAAATGATCACTACAGTCAAGCCAATTACGTAACCATCTCGTCACATAGTTACCTTTTTTTTTTTTTCCCAGATTAGGATGTGCCAAGTCCCTTTAGTTCCCCAAGACAGGCAAGATAGAAGCCAGTTCCTTGAGTAGCATCTTGAAAAGCTGAGGTGCTAGATGTGTGCTTCAACTCCTTTTTTTTCCTCAGGAAGAACCTTGGAGCTGGAGTTTAGCACCCACTTGCTCTGCACAAAGCTGGAGAGAGGAGCTGAGGCCAATGCCTGCACTCTAGTTCAGGCCACACGCTCTTTCGCACGACTCCTTTGTTTTCTGTCACCCTCGGGGGACAAGAGAACGTGGGGCCCCTTCAGTTCTCAGAGACAGGTGGGTTACCTGGAGGTTTGGCTCCGTCTCTGCAGCAGGGGCGGAGGTCTGAGGCACAAAGTGCCCGCCCCCCCATTTCAAACTCCCTGGAGACTGACTGCCTGTCCCTGACTCTTAGACACAAGCCATTTAGAAGCCAAACCCTCGGGAAACAGCTGGAAAGTTGGACACTGGATGTGCAGTCTATCCCTTTCCAGCGAGAAGCTGGGAGCTGGATTTTAGTGCTAGAGTGAGGCAGGAAGAGGCGCCTCAGGAGAGCCTGCAAAGCCACTCAAAACTTCCCAGTATTCTTGGTAGACCCAGAGGGAGTAGCAAATGCCAGACTCGGACAGTTCCCAAACACACATGAATTAAAAGCCAGACACTAAGGCAGCAGCCGGAAAAGCCCGGGCACTTTAGTGTGGCAATTCCTTCCCCGTAAAAGCTGGAGCCTGCTTTTTTATTTCCCGGAAGTGGGGGCGGGGCAGAGGGAGGAACCACCGGAAGTGCCTTCGCGCCTCACCCGCTTCCTCAGGAAGCAACTCCCACCAGATACCGTAGAGGAAACGTTACCACAGAACGGCTGTGCGTGGCGACCTTGCTGAGTTTACTCAGGTCTCGCCAGCCAGAACAGGGCCAGGCTCCCAGAGGACGCTGTCAGCAGAAAAGGTAAGCAAGTTAGAAACCAGACTCTCGGGCAGCAGTCAGAGAGTCTTCAGAAGTATCTGGAAGTTAGATGTGCATTCTGGCCCTTTGCAGGGAGGAGCTGAGAGTTGGGCATCACGGCCTGCCCTCGGCGCTGGGCCAAGGAGACCAGCCCCTGGAAATGCTTTTGTGCAGGTTTAAAAACTGCTTTTTTGTTCTTTGTGGTCCTAGGGGGCTAGTGAATACTCCGCCCTCTCAGCTCCCAGAAGTAGGTGATTTAGGGTTCAGTCCCCTCAGGTGGAAACAGTGGAAGTTGGGGTATTAGATGGGTGGTCCAGACTTTCCACTCCTCAGGGAAGAACTGGAGTTGGGGGCTTCCGTCTAGATTATGTGGTGCTGTGCCAGGGGCGTGGTTGCGCGGTTTATGACAGGAGTGAGTCTCCGCTTTTCCTACCTGTTTCAGTGTGGATATTTTCTCAGTTGGTAGGTGTGTAGGGAACTCTCAACTAGTTTCTGGGTTTTTCTCAGAAGGAATTGATGCATGTATATTTGTGTATTCCGTGCATCCGTTTTTAGGAGGAGGGAGATTTAGCAGCCTACTATTCTGCCTCCTTGTGGCTATTACTCCCCAGATTTTTTTCAAAGACAGAACGTTTACCAAAAATTATTGCGTTTAGGTTGCAAAGAAAGTTTCATCAAATTACGAAATATCAACTCCACCTAAACAAACGTTCCTTGACTACAATATAACATTAGTAATTCAGTAATTAACATTTGTTCTTGAACCTATAGATCTGGAACAAAAATAAATTTATTAATAGTGAATGAGTAAAATGCTTTATTAACTACTATAAAATAATTATGATTGAATAGTAGCATGATGTGTGAAGTTTAATGACGCTAAATAAGAACTTGAAGGGAAATCTATATTTTTAATTGTGTTTTATAATATAGGAAATAGTAAACGTTAATAAGCATATTCCTAAACATGCTGGAAAAATATTATCTTCAACACAAAGGAACTGTACAAAAAAAACTGATGAAAATAAAAAAAAGAAATTAATCAAAATTAAACTATCCATAGAGATGATCAACAAAATGAAAAGCTATTAAAAAATAATAGAAAGATTTGGTGTAAGAAAATATAAATGAGTAATTAACTGATTTATAATTAAATATAAAAGCAGTATAGGAACTCACAGAAGATACTTCAAAAGCTTGGGTTATTCTAAAATTTGAAATCTTGTAATTCAAATTATTAAAAGATAAGTTTTAATTACAGTTAAGGAACTGAAAAAATAATTGGCTTATATGGAAAAGCCAAAACAATCTTTAGACAAAGGCAGTAAGATCCTTAGAAAAATTAATTAAAGGCATAAACTGTTCACAGAAAAGGAAATACAGTTAAAATTAAAAATAAAAATTGAACTATCATATGATTCAGCAATCCTGCTTCTTGGTATATATCTGAAGGAAATGAGATCTGTATCTCAAAGAGGTATCTGCACTTCCTGTTCATTGCAGCATTATTCACAATATCCAACATATGGAAACAACCTAAGTGTTCACTGACAGATGAATGGGTAAGAAAATGTATTATACACACTAATACACACAATGGAATATTATTCAGCAATAAAAAATAAAGAAATCCTGCCATTTGTGACAACATGGATGAATCTGGAAGGCATTATGCTAAGTGAAATAAGTCAGAGAAAGACAAATACTATATGACCTCACTTATATGTGAAGTCTAAAAAGTTGAACTCATAGAATCAGAGAGTAGAATGGTGGTTGTTAGCAGGTGTGAGGAATGGAAACATGTTGGTTAAAGTGTACAAACTTTCAGTTGTAAGGTGAATGAGTTCTCGGGATCTAATGCACATGGTGACTATGGCTAATGATACAGTATTGTATACCCGAATTTGCTACAAGTCTCAAGGGTTCTCATCACCCACAAAAAAGGTAACTTGTGAGGTGATGATGTGTTAACTTGATTGTGGTAATCCCTTTACATTGTATATGTATATCACATCATAATGTTGTACACCTTAAATATATATGATTTTATTTGTTAATTATACCTCGAGGGGAAAAACCCCCCAGCTGATGCACACACACAGAAGTTTGAGAACCACTGCCAGAGAGTTTTTAATTGACATTTATTTAAAATCACACTTTTCACTTTTTGAAATTTTTTTAATTACTTCATGATTAACAAATAAAAATGCTTATTATTTAAAAACTGAAACTAAAAACATTTGTTTAAATCAAAAAAATTAAAATCAATACGTAAGATAATTTTTGCATATGCAACTAAGCAAAATATATACATATAGTGATAGAAATAAATGATGATGATGGTAACTGTATTTTGAATGGACATTCTTATACACTTGGGCAGAAACTTGAGTTGAAACAAGCATGAAAATAAATTTAGCAGAATATATTAAGGGTTATAAGAAAATTTAGTAAGATCTGTGCCAGTTATTCTCTTTCTGTTGAACACACAAACACACACACACGCAGAAACTCTTACAATGATTTGTCTACAAAGGAGCTTAACAAGACATTGCTTATGATAATAATAAAATAGAAACAGTCCGGTATCCCCAAGTGGAAGACTAGTTAAGTAAATTATGGTGTGTGAATATTATAGTGGACATTTGTGAGGAACTACCTATCATTCATTATTTCTTCTCCCCCTTCTAACAGGACCTGGATTTTCTCCATTTTATAGCATCTATATGGTTTTTGTGATATAGGACCTGGTTGGCCTGATTTAAAAATATCTCTAACTGGACAGAAATTAGTGAGGTGAGAGGTCTTAGACCAGTCAGTTATAAGCCAATCAGTTCCCATCATTCTCCCTGGATATAGTGATTGGTTTGGGGTAAATGTGTCAGATATTGTGTTCACCTGCATATAACTGAGAACCCAAATAATAGCGATACAAATATCAGTTTATTTGTATCGTGCAAGGCAGGCCGGGACTGGTTCAATGTGGCTCCACAATCCATTACAATAGTAAGTTCCTTCTTTCTTTTCTCAGCCATCCTTAGCAGACAGTGTGTTTCATACTTCTCTCTTCCTAGTCCCAAATTGGCAGCTCCACATCTAGCAACATGCCCACCTTCCATTCAGGAAAAAGGGAAAGGGTAAAGGGCAAAATGTACATTCCAGTGAGTTTTTCACACTTCGAGAACTTCCTTTGGAGCCATCCAACTATTATTAGCAACTTATAGGTCATATGGATGGAAAATCTTGCAAATGCTGTGTTTGGTTTTTTGAGGTACTTTTAGTAAACAAGAGGAGGCGACTATGTGAGGTAAGCAGTTAGTGGTTTCCGACAAAGGTAGGTGTCTAAGGTCAGTTGGTCCTGATAGAACGATGTCCTTGACTTTTTCACATGGTTCAGGAAGAGAGATTCACTTTAAGTATTTAAAGATACTTTAAATGTTATTTTTATACGAATCACATAATGTTTGATTACATTCCATCATCAATGCTCAATCATATTCTTAATTAACTCTTTTAGCTGATAGAGAGTAAGATAATAAATGGAATATTCTGTGAAAATAATTTGTGTACTTATAGAGATAAGCTACATAAAACTGTCTCTTAAATAGCAACTCATGCAAATTACTTTTCTTTCCATAAAAGTTTGCCATTAAAAAATATATATATAATTTATTGTAGGAAGTTAAATATGCCTTGAGTATATCCTCTCTCTTGGTTGATGTGCAGTGATGGAAAGAGTAAGGAATTTGTTACAGGAGATTTAGATTTGAGTCCAGACCCCATATTTACTAATTATGGCTCCAAAGCAACTCTCTGAAAATCAGTTCCTTCATCTATAAAATTGAAGTAATTATGAGTATACTCAGAGGACTGTTGTGGGCCTTAAAGAGAAAATATTTGAGAAGCATTTTAAAAATCGTCCAGTTCTGCACACATGTTCTTAAACATTACCCTTTTATTCTTTTTTAATTTTCCCCTTTATCCACTTATAAAGCACAATGTTGACTTACTCAGCCCAATTAATGTAATATCATGTAACCTCAGTTTCACTCAGAGCTCTACCCTAATGAAATTGTATTTCACTTATACTTTAGAAACACTCTGGTGTCATTTCCTGGGCAGAAACAAGGGGAAAACTAGCCCTAGGCATGGGTCTAACAGACTGGGCTTTCACCAGGCATATGGGCAGCCAGTGCTTCAGTGGAGAGATCAAAGCACAGTGGATGGCCTTTGTTGGGATGACTTCCTCAGACACTTAAGTTTCTTGAAACAGCTGTTTCAATCCAGGCACAGCATGTCTCCCACTCTACTCTCTTCAAATTGTGGATTCTTTGCAGTGTCCCCATTGGATTTTTTTTTTCTTTACAAATTGGCCTATAGATTAGACATGACAATTAGTACTAGTGTACAGACTCACGGAAAAATCTGGAACTAAAAGAAAACATGCTGTGCACTAATAAAACATATGATATAAGTTAAGTCAGAATATTATAAATGATGGAACTAGAAGGGACCTTTGAGACTGTATAGCCCATTGTCTTTATTTTACAGATGAGGAATATGATGATATAATTTTTTAGGATGCTTATGGTCACCATCTCTAAAATTGCTAAATATGTGGGGCAGGGGGGAAAGCAAAGAGAATTTTGCAGACTTATTCTGTGTATGGCTGTATTTTGAATGTATCTGTGCATAAAGCAGAGTCTTATACATTTATTCAAAACCCAGAAATCATTTAAATCTTTATAATACTCTCAAATTTAAAAAATATATTTTTTCCTTTTATGAAGTTTTAACTCAAATACAGTTTTTATTAGTATTTTAAGTACAGACTCTTGCTGGCCAAATCTTATATTTAATGCAAATCTCTTACATCAAAGTGAAAAGCACTGTATTAAAATATTCATTAGTCATCTCTTCATCATTCATTCATTCATGTAATCATCCAGTGAATATTTACAGTATGTCTATTACTCTTCTGGTATTGTGTTAGACATAGAAGATATAGAAACAGAGAAATGGTTCTTGAACTCTAAAGGAGGGAGTATAGTTGTTAAGAAAACCAGCTCTCAAGCTGCCTTCTCTAAGTTTGAATTTTGTCTTCATTACCATCTAGCTAAGTTCTTACTTTACTTCTGTGACACTTAGTTTCCTCATCTGTAAAATGCTCATAATAACTATGCACTTCATGGGGTTTATGACAATTAAATGAGGTAATCCATGCATAGTTTTAGCATACTCCCTGGCAGTTACTAATCACTGAATATATATTAGTTATACATGGCATTAGAAAACTCCTTATCTAGTGAGAGATGTAGAAAATTACACCACTACTCACACTATGATAAAATAAGGTCTGAGAAAGATATACACTTTCATATGCCCATGAAAAATGTGTCCCTGTTCCTATGTGACTACAAAGATATGACACCAAATCTTTGGTTGGGGGATATGACCACTGTTCTCTAAGTTAATGCTTGAGTTGCTTTTTATAGATTTTTTTCATAGTTACTTAATGGTGATTTAGAAGAATAATATATGGAGTGAATATTCCAAGTAGAGGAATGCATTTGGATTTTAGAACGATTCCTTTAGTAATGATATGGAAGACAGCTTGAACTTATCCTGAAGGCAGGTGTTATGAAGGTGTACTATTGGTATGCTGCAGCTGAAAAATTATGGTGAAATAGCATAAGAAAGAAGACATATTTGAGGAACATTTAGAAGATGGAATTAGCTACACATAGTTGCTGATTGAATGTGAAAAGTGAGGGGGAGGAAGGAATTGTATAAAGATCTTCAAGTTCCTCACCTTTTAAAAAGTGGCTATAAAGTGAAGATATTTACTGCAATACGAAATCAGAAAGAAGATTGGACTTGATGAAATGATGATGCCATGAGTCTCACTTCAACCTTGCTACTTGTACCTGTAGAATGCATATTTTTTTAATGATGAAACTTTGAAGTAACTTTGCATTAATTGATTGAATAATTGAGCTATAAAATCATTTATGTGTTGTGAGGTGAAAAAGTAATAACCAGAATTAGTTCTGGAACATTTTATTTCAGAAATATCCTATTTGATTAGAAGGTATGCTCTGATTATCTAGATTAGAGTGAAACCTAGAATGTTAGGGGAGAAGGAACTGACTCTGGCAGTGACTCTATTTCAAAGATTCTTGGTTGTGAGAAATAGAGAATAGAAAGAGCAAGAGGAAGAGAAAAGGAACAGCCAAGTGAGAAAGCAGATGGCAAGAAGGTGGTGCAGTGCATGATATGAATCCCTCCACGAGAGCATCACTGTATTCTCTACAAGTCTATAGAGTATCAAATCCTGACTTGAGGGATTACTTCTTTTAATTTAATTTGGTTGGTTTGTAAAGCTTTTATGTCATTTTAAAGGTTTTTTTATTTGTTTCTATATGAAACAGATATGACTGTTTTATATTTCTATATGACTGTTAAATGGCCAACATTAATTCTAGGATTCAGATATCAACCTAATGTAGTTTCTTTGTAAGAAATCTTTCTCTTTCCCATCTTTTCACCTATTTTAATATTTTACCCTTTGGCTTTGTCTTTTAATAATTTGAATATGTTGAGTCTAGGTGTAGATTGCAGTTTATTTAACCTGCTAAAGATTCTTTGGGATTTTTTTTTTAATATGGGTATGATGTCTTTTGTTCAATTTGGAAAATTCTCAGCCATTGTCTCTTTAATACTTTCTCTACCTAAATTTCTCTTGCCCATTTCTAGGGCTCTGTTAAGTGTTTGATCTAATTGTGTATTCTCTTTTTTTTTTTCACCATCTCTTTCAAAATGTCTATCTTTATAACTCTGTGCTTATTCTGGATAGGTTCTTCTGATCTTCCAGTTTACTGTTTCTCTGTTTGACTAGTCTACTGTTTTATCTATCCATTTAATTCACCTTTATGGTATTTTTCATTTCTATGAGTTTAATTTGGTTGGTTTATAAAGCTTCTATGTCATTTTTAAGGTTTTTTTATTTGTTTCTATTTAAAATTTTCAAACATGTATACACTTTCTTAAACAGTTGGTTGGAATGGTAATCTACCATGGCCCTTAAAATTCTTTCTGGGTGTTCCAAAAAATGAAGTCTCTGAATGCTCTTTATTTGGGCCATTTCTTAGGGTTGTATTTGCAACAAGCAACCATGACGGATGAGGGAACATCTCTCTCCAGACAAAAATCCGGCATTCTTTTGTTTACTATAAAAGTGGCGAATCTAGCAAGTTTTCCATTAACACAACCCACTGTGTATACAGTTATCCACCATAGGCACTGTGCTACCCTAGTGGAACTTGTGGGACATGGGGAAGCAGTGTGAAGTTTATGCTGACTACATTCAAGCTACTGCTTTGGTCCTAAATAATAAAATAGTTTGCCTCTGACCCCGGAGGCTAGTGTCTTTTTCCACGATCTACAGTATGGTAATAGGCTGGCTTTTTATTTTGCCTCTATATGTCCAACACCCAATGAGACAAACAGAATACACAATACACATCTGAATAACCATGAAACAAAGTGCATGCTAAATATGTAATTTTTGCTCTCATTGAACAAAAGACCTTGACAGAGAAAAACTGTCATAAGGCAGATATATAACAAAGTTATGTAATTAAATATAATTTATTTCATTTAAAAGTAATTCTGTTAGTTTATAACAATTATTTTCCCAAAAACTGTGGAACTGTTCTACAAAATTTAAATCTTCTGAAGTGAATATTGTTTTTTTTTCTATTTTTGTGTGAAAATTTAGTTTGTCTTAGAGCTAGTATAGAGTTAATGCCAATGAAATGATTATGAATACTTTATCTAGACAGGTTAAATTAAAATATTTTGCTATCTCATATAAAAATAAATAAAAGCTGTATTTTTTTCTGCATACTTTCTAGAGAAGGTGGTTTATTTGGAAGTAAAATAAGTTGCATCTGATTACCTGTTGGAACACAATAAAATAACATCATTTTAAAGAACCCAATGCATAGTATTTTAATATAATTTATTCAAAAATTCACATTTCTGTAGTGCATGGGTCCTGACAATGAATAAATTGAGTTAAATGAAAAAGCCTAAACAAAGTCCTATTGTAATTTATACAATTTTAAAATATAATTTAATATCAATTTTATAATAATTTAAATCTAAGGATAAACATCAGGTACATAGAATTTGGAAAAAATAATTTTTTAGTCAATTTATGGTCACTGCTTTTTATAGAAACTGATCAACTTTAATTTTCTCATTATAAATTCCTTTGTTTCAAGCATAGATCTTAGCAAACAATTATTAAATATTTTATTTTTGAAACAAAATAATTCTGTTTTCATGGGTAGTTCAGAACAAGCAGCTTCACATTATGCCTTGATACTATATAAGAGAATATGTCTATAAAATAACTGTACCAATCTGATTTGCACTGAATTTTTTTATCCTTTGATATACTTTACCTGGTGCTTTACAAGGTCTAGAAGTCTCAAAGCTTCAGTTTGAATTGTGCCAAAGATAAAGTAGAAAGTATCGAGTTTGATCTGAAATCCACAAAATCAAAAGTTTGGCCACAAATCCAACACTTACTGTCTAACTGTGGATTGCAATGGGAACTAAAGTATTGCTTTTATTCCTTTCATCCAGCGTTTTGAAGGATATTTGAGGACTTGATTTATAGCTTTGAGGAATTGAGACTAGGTGTTAACAAGCAAAGAAGAATTTAAACATGCAATCGCATATGCTCCTTCAAAGACATATCCTTGGTACCTGAGGTACTTGTTGAACTCCTTGATTAAATGGTTATACCTAGATTATGTGGCCAATGGAGGAGAATTCTTCTCAGTCTAAGATTTTCATTGATCTGGCTTTAGCAGAATTGCTCAATGATTTATCATTCACATATCCCCCAAGATTTATGTTATCTGAAGTGTGGACTGAGGTTATAATTGATGTAACTCCCAAATTATAATTAGGCATCGAATATGTCCATGCTTGCAATGGAAATAATGTATAAGTAGACATACCAAGTCTTTCTTATAAGAGGCCAGATTATTTGGGAAATGTGGGATGGAGAATAGGATTTCATTGTATAAACCAGGGAACTCAGATATAATCTCACAATTGAGATTGAAACAGTGAGCCTATATTTTAACCTACTAAACTCACATGCCAACATATGTTAATTGTTGAAAAGCAGTTTTGTAAATATCTCTTCTTGAAAATATGTATATATATCTCTTGCCAGTCTGACCAAGAAATTGGAAATATATTCTAATATCCATTGACACTTCTTTTCTATTTTTTCATCCTTTTTTCTGCCTGTAGTCAGCTAAGATTGACTCTTTTCCCCCACAAATATATATATTCCTCCTGTATATAGCTGGCAAAAAGCAAAGACATTGTCCTGGGAAAGGAAGTATGCAAGATAAAGGCAGAACTAAGGGGCCAAACTGTAGCTTTATGAGATCCCATCAGAAATCAGCCTGAATCACATAGATACATCCATGTGATGCCAGATACCTGTCAGTGCCCTAAATTGATAGCATGAGTATAATTGGGTGAGGAATATGTATTCAAATTGCCAGAAGTTGAATCTCAGTACATAGCTAAGTGCCTGTGTCTGATTTTTTTGAATATCAGTTTTTCAAATTTCCCCACAGCTGCAGTGAATATAAGAAAGTCCCTTACTTTCCTCTATTTTGCAACAAAATATTTGCATCAGTTGCTTGCAATGTGAATTAATGCTACGTATTCAATTTGAAAAGCAGTGTGACATTCGTTTTTTTAAACATCTTTATCGGAGTATAATTGCTTTACAATGGTGTGTTAGTTTCTGCTTTATAACAAAGTGAATCAGCTATACATATACATATATCCCCATATTGCATTTTTAAATTTCATACTCCGTGTCACTTCACCTCCCTTCTTACTAAATTACATTTGGTCATACTTTAACCACACAAGATGATGCAGCATTGTTATATCTGGAAGAGGGGCAAGTAGGTGGAAAGGTGCAGAAGTGTAGTGCAAAAAGATTAAAATTTTGTTTACAACTATCCAGTAAAAAAAAAATATAAAGCTATGGTCCACAGGCCAAAATATAAGGTTAATGAGACTGATTTTTGAAACCCTGTGTGTGTGTGTGTATATGTGTGTGTGTGTGTGTGTGTGTGTGTGTGTGTGTATGTATATACATATATTTGCACTGAGGATAGTTCATTCCTTTTAATTCATTCAAAAGTAGTTATTAAAATATTTCATATACTACTTTTGCTGTAATCATATTATTTATGAGATTTATATATTAAAAAGTTAGATTTACTACCTTATTATTACTTTGTACAATGCAAGATGTACACAATGTTATATTCTACAAGATCCTAAAGAGATAAGTGAAAACATTCTGTAAGATCTTAAAGAGATAAGAGATAAATGGAAGTTAAAATAGACTAGTAGCTTATATTGAATCCTTAAATAGCATTGATTCAATAAGTAATTACTCAGTGCCTGTTATAGGTAAGGCACTCCTTAGTACCCTGCAATGTAAGTATTGTAATCCTCATTTTACATATAAGAAAACTAAGTCTAGGGAGAAGACTATTAGGGTACACTAGTAGTAAGTAGAAATCTAGGATTTTTGTCCAGACATACCTGGCTTGAAGGTTCATGTCCTTTACTAGATATTTCACACCTTCCCTGCCATAACCAATTTTCTACTTTTTAGAAGCTTAAATATTGATGTAAAAGACAGAGATATAAAGAGCTAAGTATAGTAAAATTAGAATGAAATAAGGACTAAACAAGGTGTGATACGCTTGTTGCACTAGTGAGAAAATGATTAGAAATATTAATGAGACCAGATAAGGTTTGCTGGAGGAGGAACTTATCTAATCAAAATTCTCTAACAAAAATTAGGATATATACAATTACATATGGTATATAAACAATTATAATTTTTAAGTGTAGACACATAATAACCACATGAAAAGTCTGTTTACTGTAGTCACTAGGAACACAATCTATAGGCTACATCTGCTTTGACTCAAAATCCAACTTCTGGTACTTCCCTACTCCATGGTATTACAAAGCCAGTTTCCCCATCTATAAAGTAGGCTTTACAGTACCTACTTCATAGTATTTTTATGAGGCTTAAATGTGATATACCACGTAAAGCTGACACAGTGCCTTAAAATACTAAAGGATCCCATAAATGGTTACATACTTATCACTTGTGATATGTATATGGTGTGAAGTTTATAGGAAGAGATTAGGAGAAGAGATGAAAAGGATATTCTGGCTCAGGAAATTGTGTTGCAAGTGCATGGAGTTATGAATGAAACAGTTTGCTCAGGGATAATGGTTGGTATGGCCAGAATGCTAAGTGCAAGGTCATGTGAAGGGGTGGAAGATGATATTGAAATTCATTTTAGCTTTTTTGGAGAATGCATGTCTTTCTTTTGTGAATAGCTTTATTATATTGTTACTCTTATAAAGTTTTGGTAACATTTAATGCCAAATCTCCAACAAGGCACGAGTTGCCCTGATTAGAGTGCACACTAGGTATTTTATGCCAGGAGTTGTGGAAGTGACCATGAAGGAGCTCTGAGCCAGAGTCAGAAGGAGACTTCCAAGTTAAATCTCTTTGGGGTGGCAGTGATCATTTACTTAGAAGACACCGATAATAAAATAAAAATACAACTCTCAAGACTGAATAAAACGGCAGGGTAGATACCAAATATGGACATATTGATTAAAATTATTTCTTTTCATGCAAGAGAAATACATTCCAAGTAACTCAGACCGGAAGGGAATCAATGGAAAGGATTTAGAAGGACTCACAGAAATTAACACAAAATCTAGAAAACCCAGCTGGGTAAAGATCAGTAGTCATAGCCACCCAAGATCTAGGTTAAAAACACAGTAACAACTAATTTCCAGCTTCATCCCAGTGCAGTTGCTAGCTTAGCTTTCTCTGCTCAATATTTAAATTCCAGGGAGAAGGAACAATCAATCTGTGTAGACTGGGTCATTTCTAACATCATGCTCAAGCATAGAACCTAGATTAACATTCCACCCTGATTGTGGTCAAAGAATGTCTGGTAGTTTCCTAAAAGGCAATTGGGCTTTGTTGTCAAAAGAAAAGAAAATAGATGCCAGGCATCTCCCACAAATTGCTCTTTGATACAGAATCAAGAGTTTAGAATCAGGTGAGTAGGGAGCCAGAGTGGAAGAAGGTTTAGAAAATGTGAGGGAGAGTTCCTGTTGGCAGAGGTGAGCCACTATAAGCAGTTGATTTTGTGAACGGTTATTGTTTTTCCTTAAAGACACATAATTAGAGTGGAAAGCATGCTTATGTTCCTTATTGGTGAGCTCATGATGCATAGAGGTTTCACCTCAATTATCTTTGCATCTGAGAACTTAGACCTGTTTGTCTGAATTGTAGCAGGATCTTAAAACTTGGATGAAAGGATGGATTAGTAAATTAATAGCTATTGTATGTTTTTTATTCTACATTTTATATCAAGTTTTTAGGATAGATTCCTAGAAGTAAATATTTATAAACACTTTAGAACTCTGGACAAAATCAGAAGCTATTCCAGAATAAAAAGCTTATTAAAGGACTTCTGGTTTCTAGTTGTATACATGGAAGTCACCACCCCACCCTAGCAAGTAAAAAGCAGAAAAGACTTATAAGTCAACAAATCTTGGAAACATAAGAGAAAGAAGGACGCAGGACAAACCAATGCCCCCAAGACTGGAGAGTCAGGCAAAAATACAAGGAGTTGTGTTTACCAGAGCATAGACTCAGGAGCAGAAATACCCCATAACTAGGTAACTAGTACTGGTGTAGGAGAACCTGAACTATAATTGATGAATTGTAGGAGGCTCAATGCAGACAACTCAGAGTTAAAAACTCCAGTCATAGAAACACCCCCCTCACAATTTGTGAGCCCTACCAGTTCCTGGGGCATGGGGACTCCTCTGGCTTCTGGCAGGGGGAGCCTAAAAGGGAACCATTTTTCCCTTTGGTTTTCTTAATAAAGTCTGCCCTCGAGGGAAGCTAGTTAATCAGAACACAACCTGCTGGGGTATTATCAGAGTCCAACTAAGTAGGAGGAAGGGAAATACCAACTCCAGCCCAAACTATCCATCTTGTCCAACATAAGGGGGATTAAAAAAAAATACTAAGGTGAAGAAAGATGTGAAGTTCACAGTCCAGAGGCACAGGCTTACTGAAAGACTGAGACCTAATCATGGGACTGTAGAAAACTCCACCTCCCCCCACATCTCACCACCACATTACTAAAGGCCTCTTTACAGCAGTTCTTTACCTAGAGCAAAGAATGTCTGGTAGTAAAAATTACAAGGCATAGCAAAAGTCAAAATAACACAATTTGAAGAGATAAAGCAGGTATCAGAACCAGACATGGCAGGGATGTTGCAATTATCAGACTGGGAATTTAAAACAACTATGATTAATATTTTAGGGGCTCTAATGGATAATGTAGAAAGCATGCAAAAAACAGATGGGCAGTGCAAGCAGAGAGATGGAAATCCTAAGAAAGAATAAAAAAAAATCTTAGAGATCAAAAATACTATAACAGAAATGAAGAATGTCTTTGATGGGCTTATTATTAGTAGACTGTACATGGCTGAAGCAAAAATCTCTGAGCTAGAGGGTGTGTCAATAGAATCCTCAAAATCTGAAAGGCAAATAGAACAAAGACTGAAAAAACAGAATATCCCAGAACTGTGAGACAACTACAAAAGTTGTAGTATATGGGTAATGGGAAAATAAGAAAAAGCAGAAAGAGAAAAATGAATGGAATACATATTTGAAGCAATAATGTCTGATAATTCTTATAATTTGGGAAATTCCCAAATCTATATAGATACCAAGCCACACATCCAGGAAGCTCAGACACCAAGTAGGATAAAAACAAAAGCAAACAAACAAAAAAACCACATGCTACACCTAGACATATCATTTTCAAAATGTAGACATTCAAAGATAAAGTCCTGAAAGAAACCAGAAGGAGAAAACACCTTAACTATGGAGGAACAAAGATAAAAATTATATCTGACTTCTCCTCAGACACCATGTAATAAAGAGGAGAATAGAGTGAAATATTTAAAGTGTTGAGAGAAAAAAAAACCCTGTAATTCTGTACCCTGTGAAATTATCCTTCTAAAGTGAAGGAGAATTAAAGAGTCTCAGACAAACAAACATTGAAGGAATTTGTTGCCTGTAGACCTGCCTTAAAAAATGTCAAAAGGAGTTCCTTAAAGAGAAGGAATAGAATATAGGTCAGAAACCCAGATCTTCATGAAGTAAGGAAAGCATTGGAAAAGAAATAAGTGAAGGTAAAGTAAAAACTTAATTATTTTTTATTCTTAATTGATCTAACAGATAACTGTTCAAACTAATGATACCAACAATGTTTTTTATTATGTATGTATATGTCTTATGTGTATACATGCTTATCTGTGCTTATATATGTGTATATGACATGAATTGACAGCAGTGATACAAGGGAAGGGAGGGAGGAATTGAGTATTTTGTTATAAGATGCAGTACTCACAAAGTGGTACAATGTTATTTGAAAATGGACTTGGATTAGGTCTAAATGTATATTGTAAATTCTAGAGCTCACAATAAAGAAGTAAAAAAAAAGAAGTATAACTGATATGCTAAGAAAGAAGAGAAACTGAATCATAAATGATGCTCAGTTAAAACCACAAAAGGCAGAAAAGTGGAAAAAATAGGAACAAAGAATAAGGACAGCAAATAGAAAACAGTAACAAATATAATAGATATTAATACAACTATGTCAATAATTGCTGTGAATGTCATTTGTTCAAGTGTACCAGTTAAAAGACCGAGATTGTCAGAGTGGATCAAAAACTGTATGTAATCTAAGAAACCCAGTTTAAATACAAAGACACATCTAGATTAAAAGTAAATGGATGTCCTGAAGACATGGAGGAAACTTAAATGCATATTTACTTAGTGAAAGAAGCCAATTTGAAGAGGCTGCATACTGTATGATTCCAACTTTGTGACGTTCTGGAAAAGGCGAAACTGAGATAGTAAAAAGATTAGTGGTTGCCAAGGGTTGGGGATTGGGGAAAGAGAGAAATAGGTGGAGCAAACAGATTTTTTCGGGGAGTGAAAATACTCTATGAACCCTACTATTCCAGGAAAATTACAAGGCCTTAACTGTTTCGTGGTTGACATTGTTATTGATTATTGAGCATTTTGGTTCCTTGATTCTCTGTGATAGTGATTAGAAAGTTACCTAAATTGCCTTGATTCATAGGTAATTAAATGACGCTCTACCTCATTTTGTGCTGTAAAAGAAGATTACACAATTTGCCTTGTCTAATAAGGCAGAAAAATAGTAGTAATATGCTATTACAGTTTCTTTTTTTGTGCACAAATTAGTGCTAGAAATACACTTGAAAGAAAAATATTTAAATGTGTAATATCCACTTTTAAAACAATTTTGTTGGATGTCAATTCATCATGCTTTTTCCCATGTTGCTCTATGGGTACTAGTTGTGTGAATGGCCATGTACATGAATGGATAAATACGCTGTTTATAGCAAATGAAACGGTTAGTTTGAGCTACTGTTTTTCACTTGAGAAATAAAGTATCTAGAGATTTTAGCCATTTCAGCAATCATTAAATTTTCTACCTTAGTAATATTTTTTTTTCAACACTGAGTAAGTAAAATTTTGACAACCTTTGTATAAAACTAACTGAAGGGCCCATTGCTTTACTCTACTGTTGTCCTTCAAAAATTGTGCTTTATAAAATTGCCCATGATAGTTCAGTAAAAATACATTTTAGGTGGATGTAGAATCTTGTGTCCAAACTCTGATACTTAAAATGTATATATCCTAAATATGAAAACTTTTCGAGTATTTTTTTTTCACAGTTACTAGCATAAAACCACTAATGGAAGAATCTTCCTACAGTTGCAGTTATTGATATCCAATATAGGGTGATGTCATGCTGAGAAGATATAATTGTTTATAAAGTAAGTAAAAAATTCTGACACATGGCCAGCATTTAGGCAAGAGTTTAAAGTGAGCGTGGGTGGTCACTTCTAAATTGAGGTGAATGAGTGAATGTTTTCATGTTGTTAAAGAGAACAAACCTTATATTAACAAACATATACCAATTAGAGATCCAGCAGCCATCCAGACTATGGAATGACTCCAGGATTGGGAGCTTCCTGTGGAGAACAAGATAGAAGGAGCCTGATCCCTGTCACTAGGAAGTACCATATATAGCTTGTAGACTAACTTCTTTCAGTTAGGAAAACATTTTGATTTTAATGTGATGGAATTTTTTTGCTGTTGCCATTGTTACTCTCAACTAAATCCTAATTTCAGTAATTCAGTTTGACATCGGGAAATGCTCATGGTGAATGGATATGGGGGAAAGAAAGGATATAAATAGTATGATTCTATGTGAGAAGTGTATAATAATAAGAAAAAAGAGGACCTACTATATAGCACAGGGAACTCTGCTCAATACTCTGTAATAAACTAAATTGGAAAAGAATTTGAAAAAGAATAGATACATGTATCTGTATAACTGAATCACTTTGCTGTACACCTGAAACTAACACAACATTGTTAATAACTATACTCCAATGTAAAAGAAAAACAAAGTTACTTCTTTATTTTCACTAAAAAAAAAAATCAGTCAGTTTTACTAACACAACATTGTTAATAACTACACTCCAATATAAAAGAAAAAGAAAAATAAAGTTACTTCTTTATTTTCACTAAAAAAAAAATCAGTCAGCTTCACTAACACAACATTGTTAATTACTATACTCCAATATAAAAGAAAAAGAAAAATAAAGTTACTTCTTTATTTTCACTAAAAAAAAAAAAAAGAAAAAAATCAGTCAGCTTCTCCTTCTATCCAAGGACTACTGCTTGAGGCCCAGAGGTCAAATCAAGGTCTTTAATTTGGAGGAGAAATGGCATGTTTGCAACCATCTTGGAAACCTAGACTAGTGTTTCCTTTTGCATCTGACCACGACCACCTGCCTGCTTACTCTGGGATCTTTAAATTATCATCTGTGGGGTAGAAGTTGAGCAACTGCAATTTGAAGTTTTTCCAGGTATTCCTGATGCGCACTATTGCTTGAAAACCACTGGCCAAGTGACAACAGTGCATCACAAAAAGAGCAACCTATTCTGTCCTTTTGTGACTAATTTCCATTAGGATTATTTCAACAAGACTTTTAGGGCTTTTTCTAATTTCCCCCAGACTGTATTGGTAAATGGTTCCCAGCTAAGATCCTCTTTCTATTTAATCCCTGGAATCTATCCACATTTCTGGTGAGGTGAACTCTTGCTGGTAAATATAAACCTTTCTCTTTATCTTAACCATGTCCCTTGACAACACATCAAAAAAAAAATTTTCCCTTGAATGAATGTCATAACTTATACACAATCTAATATAGGACTATATCTATTAAAAAAAATTGTTCTTTCTCCTTTTTGGATAACATATGTTTCTCCTAAAAAAATTGAGCTTACAACAGGAAAGATGCATGTCCAACCATGGCAAAAGGTGTCTGTAAAATGATGTATTCTTACTTAGATAATAATAGATTTATGTGTGTATACATGTATATTTTTATTTGAATCAGATATAATTCTCTCACATTATTATATATTGCAACAGAGGCTTTTACCTTAAATTAAAACTCATAAATCTTGACCATGTTGCATTCCTATTTTATTTATCTTTATTGTTATAAAAATATTGAATTTCCATACAACACTCTTCAAGAGAGGAAGCCCTTTACTTTCCTTTGAATCTCTAAGGCTTTGAAATGTTTGCTCTCACTTGACCCATCCCACTACTAAAAGGGCAAAATGATTCGTGAGAGTTATCAATTATAGACCAGTGCTATCTATGAATATCACCCGCTGTTTCCACTCTCAGATCCAAGTAGTAAAAGAGAAGAATATGAAAAAGCCTCCACTCAGTCATGTCTGGCGTCATTCCTAGACTGTTCCCAGAGAAAGCTTCCTTTTGCTCTTGTCAAACCAGAACATTTTTATTAGTAAATCTTCTCCTACTCGAAGAATCTATAAGCAATACACTGAAAATTTCAGAGGGATGCTAGTAGAGAATTTATAAAATCATCTATAGTAATTCAGTTCAAAATCTTACCTTAGGCATTCCTTTCAAAATTTGACTTTTGTGCTTCAAATCAATAAGCTCTCCCTATGCTGTTTCCACACTATAATATTAGGCTTCCTTCATTTATGCTCCCACTTTCCAGTTGTCACCCAGACTCTCACTCTTCCATCCATTCATGATGCAGAGCACAAAATCATTCTCCAAACTTCCACCTCCTCAATTGAATAACATCACCTGTCCATTATTTCATAAGATCTTCTAATTTGATTATTTCTTTTGTAAACAAATTTTTTAAATGCCCTCTTAGAAGACAACTTGTGCTGAATATACACTTCAAATCAGTTTTATTTTGTAAAATTTTCCCTTGCTAAAAATCTGGATCAGTGACTTTCATCCGTGGGCATCAGAGTTATTACCAGGTGCAACAAAATCTATATGCAGGGCTTCCCTGGTGGCGCAGTGGTTGAGAATCCGCCTGCCGATGCAGGGGACACGGGTTTGTGCCTCGGTCCGGGAGGATCCCACATGCCGCGGAGTGGCTGGGCCTGTGAGCCATGGCCGCTGAGCCTGCACGTCCGGAGCCTGTGCCCTGCAACGGGAGAGGCCACAACAGTGAGAGGCCCGTGTACCACAAAAAAACAAACAAACAAACAAAAAACCTCTAAAAAAAAAAAATCTATATGCATACCACAGTATCTGTAAGGAATGGTTTTCCAAATGTATCTTAATAAAATGCATGTCATTAAAAATCATTATCAGCAGCTATTAGGGGTATCTCTACATAAACCAATAAAGTACAAATACCACATGAGAGTTAAATTCAAAATTTCATCTAAAATTTTTTTCATTCAATTTTTTTCATCTAAATTTTTTTAGAGAAGGCACACCAGAAATTCCAAATCGTCACTTCATTCTCAAAAGGAGCTAGCATAGCCCTATTCCCCAATACCCCTGCCTCCAGTTCTTTGTGGTTCATTTTTAGTTGAAACTAGAACTAAACCTCTTCTTCAAAAAGCCTCAGAGATAAATAATATGAAAGGACTTCAGTGATTTTCCTCGCTATATTTTTCCCTTTACAGACCTTATCAAGCAGATCAAGCCTGAATATTTTCACACTCTCTCTTCTAGTTACACCATACAAGTCTTCTATTATTGATTCCTACTTTGACTCAAAATCATAAAATTCGTGAGGATGCAGAAAATCTATCCTGTCAGAAGATCTCAATTATTATTGTGGTAACCGGGCAGATACCATTTTTGTTTGTTTGTTTAGGCTCTTAAATATTATCATTGTCACTGAGAACTGAGGTGAACTGGTTTAGTGGTTTATGGAAAAGCTACCTAATAAGGTTTTCCCTCCCAAATCCTGCACTGTACCAAGGTTCAATTATGTTACCCAATGCAAAAAGGATTTCCCATTTTGATGCCTACTTAACCCTTCTTTCTGAGGCTTAAAATAGCCTCCTTTGAGAACTGAAGCAGAAAATATGAGAAGTTTGTACGTTGGCATCAGCAACGTTCTTGAGTTTATTTGATGTCACTGGTAATTTGGGGGTCATGTGATGGGAATCATATCATAGGTTGCCTTCAGAAATTTGTTACTATAGCTCTGGCTCCCAAATTTTTACATTAACATCTATCCAATGCTAACAGAATCAAGGCCATTTGAAAAGTCCCACCATCCTTAAAAGGCAAAATTTATATAGAGGAATAGAGATTCACGAAGATAGATCTTTTCTGTTGCTTTAGTAACTTCTGTTTCTTTTCACCATATATGTTTTAATATTGAGAACAAAAAATAATTTTACAGTTGTGGAAGGAAAATTTCATCCATTGATAGACTTAGAGAGGGTTTTGTTCTAAAAATATTCATTTAATTCAGCACAGACCTTTTTTTAGGTAAAATATATGGCAACAAAATAGAACAACTTCTGATACTCAGATACCAATAACTGGATTTTTTTTTGCTAAATGGTTATTTGCTGTCATGAATAAAACCACATTACATATTGTAAATGCAAAAATTAGAGACTATGGTGTGTCATGATATGTAGCAATTACGATACTTCCTAAAATTTGGGTACTCCTGTTCCTGAAGTTATGCTACCTTTACAGCCAGTATGAAGTACCAACATATTGTCATAGCAGAACTATGATGAACATGGGCAAGTGTTTGTAATTATTATTTTTTCAATCATTTATATCTCAGGGTCTAACTGCATTTAACAGAAAATATGAACTGAACTAAAAGTACCCTTTCCCAAGGGTGCTTCTGGCATTCTAGTCATATTGTGTTTCTCAATTTGTGTGCAGATTACACAGTTATTTTTACTTTGTGAACGATCCCTGAACTGCATAAACATGATTTATGTTATTTCTGTATGCATGTTATATATTTCCATATAAAAATTACCTCAAAATATTAATAAATAAATAAATAAAAGTACACTTTTCCATGTTTTATATCCTCACATGATTTCTGTGATTGAGATCCAATTTCTCACTTGGAACAAACTAAGGAAGAAAGTTAATATTATTAAGGTTATGTCAGCAAACAACTAAATGAATTTGGTTAATTTTTCCAGCAGTTAATTTAGTGAAAACAAACAGCTAGCTAATTGCTTCATCAAATTAATAAATCACTTGAAGCAATCAATTCTGTAACCTTAAATCTATCTTTAATCCCAGTAAGGAAGGACTAAACCAGGAAATGTACAGTTCAGTCTTAATTAGTATTTTTTGGTTGAGAATTCCAAAGTAGTGTTTTACAAATAGAGTTCATTTTTCTGAAATATCTTACACATTATTATAAGCAATTTAACGAAATAATTTCAAAGCAATTTAAAGTGTTGGCCAAATATTTTAAATATTAAATGTGGAAAGAACATAGACTTTGTAACCAGTGATCTAAAGTATGTCAGTTTTTATACTTTCTTTATACTTGACTTTTTTAATAGCTATATTGCAGTCCATCAATTTCATTCATTCATTTTAGTAAACATTTTCCTTTTTCTGTGATTTTCAATTTGTCTACTAAGTAGCCCCCGTAAGATTTTTTTCAATATTATGCACTTCTATAAGCAGCATTTTCTATTTTAGGATGTTTGTTTCATTGGATATATTTCCAAAATACTGACCTGAGGGCATTCTATACCTTTTATTCAATATGTACTTCATAAACTTTGCTATATTTGTCTGATTGTTCTCCAGAATAGCTGAACAGATTTACAGCCACTAACAAGTCTTAACATGTGCATGCTTCTGCATAGCCTGGCAAACCACAGTTAATGATTTTTATTAGATTAATGGATGTAAAGTCAATCATTAAAATTGTTCTAAATTGCATTATTGTGCATGACTTTAATTATTAATGAAGAAGTTTTTTCCTCTAAGTATCTATCTTTCCTTAACAATAAACTTTGTTTTTGTCCTTTGTAATAATTTAACAGTAATTTATCTGTAACAATATAATTATATCAATTCTTATTGATTTGTAGGATAGTTGTGTCAATTTTCCCATTATTGTGACATATGTTTGATTATATTTAATTACACCAAGGTGTAATAATTTATAAGGCTCTATTAATTATAACTTAATTTTCTCTATTCCTTTAATATTCCTAAATTTTGTCCCACCCTTGTTGTGTTGTTGATACTTCTGATCTTTCGTTATCAGAATAGCATTGATCTATATCAAATAGTACAATACTTTTCAAATTAAGATTCTGGACTTTTTTAAATGCCTTATTTAGTACCTGTTCCACATAACTCCATCTTTAAAATAGTGAGATACATGTTTTCCTTCTAATCCCCCATAACAAGTATTGTGGACTATACCCCAGGATCCCTGTGGTTCATTATTTTAGTATATTTCCATAAATTACATAGTCTGTAACCTGGTGGCATAATTCCTTTGAAAGTGCCTATCTGTGCCAGGTCACTTTATTTATTTATTAACTCCTCACAAGAATATGAGGTGTTCTTCATAGTCCAAGTTACTTCTCTGTCAGAGTCACTCAAGCTGTTTCAGCGAGGACTGGTGAGTCAAAATCTTTTGAGAATTTGAGAACTGGGCCAGAATCTGCCTTTTGTTTTTGGTTTTAGTGACTTTTTACTGATTTTCTGTTTCTGCACACCAAAAACTGGGGATTGCTCTTTCATAACACAGTCATCACCACTCTCAATCTAAATATGAGGAAAATAAATGTTAACAGAAGTTAAATGTCTTGCTTAAAGCCACATGACCTGGAAGCATGGAATAAAGATTACAGGTCTGATAGCCTTTCTCCAAGGCTGTCTACCTTGTAACAGCAACTCACAACCCCTGAGGAGGAGACGATTCTAAAAGCCTGCAGCTTTTTATTCCATTTGAGCTAAAATTAACTAGTTTGTATTGATTCAAATGCTTATTAGAGAGTGAAAACTTGGATTTTTATGTAGATCTGGATGGCACTGAGGCTAAAAAGAAGACAATTCTAACAGAAATAATCATGAAACATACACTTTTAGAGTTATAAACGTAATCATCATATAATCTTTGAGACAAGCTCTATAGTTTATTCCATAATTAGCACAATGTTATGCCCATTACTATTTGCTTTGGTGGACATCTGGCAGAAAAATAATAAAGTGCATACACAGACATAGATATGGGCACATACACACCCAGCTTCAGAATTATTTCTCCAACCTAATTCTTCTTAAATACATCTTTTCACATGTTTGATATGCTTATAATAATGTGATTCTCTGTGGAATTTCAGAATTACAATATGTTTAGAGAGAGAATGATTGCAGATTGTTACAGGAAGAATTATAAGGTCTATCAAATGAAATGTAGAAACTTTGATTCTAATAAATAATTAGTATGAGGTAGGAAATTCTGTGACTCATGGCCAATGGCCAACACAAATAAAGAAATGCTCTATTTGCATAGATAAATCTATAATTAGAGGTTCTTTATTACTTTGAGAGAAAAGCAACACAAAAACTCAGAATCATCTAATTTTGAGTAAGTAATAGGGATATAAAAACAGATTTGAACAAAAATTTAATTCATTTAATTTTAAAATAAAGAATAGGGAACATATAACAGTTTTGAATGAAAAATACATATTTAAAAAATGTAATGGTATATTAGAATCAAGAGAAATAGGAATGGAAGAAAATATGAAATATGGTAGAGGGTGAAGAAACAGAGAAGGGAAGTAAAAAAAATTCAACGAAAGTCAGGAAAGAGAAATAGGGTAACAATAAAACTTTGTATTGTGTGAAATGAAGTGGTAACAGGAGATAGGCCAGGGGTCCTGTCTACGAGGTAGAAGTGGGATAGAAGGTGAAGCCTAGTGGAGTTTACAGTGGTCAGACCAAGTGTGGAGATGGCCAGCTTCATGAGAACACCTGTGGGATGCCTCTAGCTCTGTAGACAGGAGCCCCCTTAATACTGGCAGTGGTAAATTAGGTAGTGAGTGGGAAGTTGAGGGAAAAAGTCAAGGAGATTCCATTTATTTTTCCTGGCCAGAAAATGCTTCTAGTAGAGCTGTTTTAAAGATTGGTGCCTCACTTCTGGCCCAGAGGAGTCATACAAGTAGACACACAGAAAGAAGAAAAAAGAATTACAGAGAAAGGAACATGAAAAAAGAAAAGTTAGGGGAAATCATACAGATAGAACATTAAGTTCTCATGAAGAAAGCTTCCCTTGTCATTTAAAGGTGGTGACCTCTGAAGGTTATCACTAGTTATTGCCTTACAAAATGGTATCTGATTCTGTTCACTGCTATTTATTTTTATTCTTAAATTATAAAAGTATTCCTTTGTTATAGAACTGAGAAAGCAATGAACCAAGAGACAAATTACTCTATAGTTTGTAGTGACCTTGACTATCGCTTTATTATCTCCAAAATCATATGGAATCAGAGAGTATATATAAAATCATATCTTGCTTGTAGGTATACAAGCGATACCTTGTATTGTGATTGAATAAAATAAATCATGTGACCAGAGTGATTGAATAAAATAAATCATGGGACCAGAGGACTTCACATAGAACATCTACAACTATAAAATAATAATTTATTAATTTTCACCTCTATGTCTAATGCTTATTTTCCTGTGATTAAGAAGGAGACAAAAGTATAGAGAGAGCTCAGTTCTGCACTTAGGCACATTTGAGTTGGGAATTTTGCTCCTTACTTCCTTGAGCAAGCTGCTTAACCTCTTTAAACTGCTGTGTCCTCATCTGTAAAGTGAGGATTTTTATAATACAGATCTCAAGAGGTTGGAGGGTAGATTTAATAAGATAATGTATTGCACATATTAAGCGTTCACTAAATGTTAGCTATTATTATTAAGAAGGTCAAAAGAGCTTACAGAGCTTAAGCTCTGATTTATCAGAATCTCTCTCTGGAATGGAATCATTACCATACCATTTCTCTCTGAACATGATGACCTCTACATATTATCAGCCCCATAGAAATCAACTGCTCTGTAAATAGCACATAGCACTAACAAAAGTACCAAAAATGTTTTTTTATTGAGGCCTAATTTTGGGAAAAATGGAATAAAACAGTGAATTCAGCATACATTTGAGAGTAAAGGTCCCTGAAGCAACCAAGCATCTATAATTGAGAACTTTTGCTTTTCAACTTGATGGCATTCCTGAAAATGTTTTGGACAGAAATGGCAGAATCCATCATTCCCCCTTGTTGCATTACTTTACCTGAGATTACAAAATTATCTTCTCAGGTACTTGACTTGCTGAACTGGATGTTGGAGAATGTTTCTAAACTTCATTAACAGACCAAAATCACATAGCTATTTACAATAAAAACAGTAAGGATTGATTTCTTGAATGATATAGAAATAAATCATTTCAGTACCTTTTTAACAGCTTTATTGGGTATGATTGATACATAGTAAACTGTACTTATAAAATACAATTTCATAAGTTCTCATATATTTATAAATCCTAACGCCATTATCACAAGCAATATAAATTATATTTCCAACACCCCTAAAAGTGTCTTTTTATAATACCTCTCTCCCACCCCTTTGTGCCTTCCCCCATCCCGGGCAACCACTGATCACTTTCTGTCACTTTATGACATTTTTTATAACACTTTCTGTCATAGTTTGCTTTTTCTAGAATTTTATATAAATGGAATCATACAGTACGCACGTTATTTTTTGCTTTGTTCATTAAGTATTATCCATGCTGTTGTGTGTATTAATATTTGTTCATCTCTGTTGCTGAATAGTGTATTCCATTGTATAGGTATAACACAATTTTTATACATTGATCTGTTGATGATGAACATTTAAGTTTCAAATTTTTGGCTATGAAAATTAAGGCTACTATGACTACTGTGGACAAGTCTTTGTATGGACATGTGCTTTCATTTCTCTTAGATAAATCTCTAGGAGTAGAATATTAGGGTCAAGTGGTAGGTTTTTGTTTAACTTTTTAAGAAACTCTCAGACTGTTTTTCAAAGTACGTGTACAATTGAACATTCCTGCTAATAGCTTATGAGAATTCCAGTTGCTCTGTATCTGCACCAACATTCCAAATGGTCAGACTCTTAAATTGTAGACACTCTAATATATGTGTAATAGTTCACCTTGTGGTGTTGTGTGTGTGTGTGGTATGCGGGCCTTCCTCTGTTGTGGCCTCTCCCGTTGCGGAGCACAGGCTCCGGAAGCGCAGGCTCAGCGGCCATGGCTCACGGGCCCAGCCGCTCCGCGGCATGTGGGATCCTCCCAGACCGGGGCGCGAACCCGGTTCCCCTACATCGGCAGGCGGACGCGCAACCACTGCGCCACCAGGGAAGCCCACACCTTGTGTTTTTTAACAGACTATTTTTTAGAGTACTTTTGGATTCACAGGAAAATTGATCAGAAAATATAGACAGTTCCCTGCCTCCCCCCCACAACCTCCCACATTATGAATGTTCCCCAACAAAGTAATACATTCACAATAATTAATGGATTTTTGACATATGACCACCCAAAGTTCATAATTTGTGTTACAGTTCACTCTTGCTGTTGTATATTCTATGAATTTAGACAAACATATAATGAAAGTAATGCTATGCATTTATCATTATGGTTTATCATGCAAGATATTTTTACCTCCCTAAAACTCCTCAATACTCTGCCTATTCATCCCTCTCCCCAAATCCCAAGCCCTAGAAGTCACTGATCTTTTTACTCTCCCCATGGTTTTAGAGACATATAGACACATCTTTTCCAGGATATCATATAGTTAGAATCCCCCAATATGTAGCCTCTTCAGATTGGCTTTGTTTCCTCCATGTCTTTTCATGGCTTGGTGGCTCATTGTTTTGTAACACTGAATAATATTCCATTATCTGGATGTACCACATTTGTTTATTCATTCACTTATTACAGGGTATCTTGGCTCCTTCCAAATTTTGGCAATTATGAATAAACCTGCTTATTGTGGTTTTAATTTCTTTTACTCAAATGATAAATTATGCCAAATACTAATTATGTATTCACCATGTGTATATTTTTTGTTGATGTGTGTGTTTAAATATTGCCCTTTTTAAATCAGCTTTATTGAAGCATAATATAACATAAAATTCTGCTATTTTAACTCTGTTGTTCAGTGAAATAGAGTAGGGCATTGATCATCTGGAGAGAGTTCCGGCGTTGAGGAGCACAGGCTCCGGACGCGCAGGCCCAGCGGCCACGGCTCACGGGCCCAGCCGCTCTGCGGCACGTGGGATCCTCCCAGACCGGGGCGCGAACCTGGTTCCCCTGCATCGGCAGGCGGACGCGCAACCACTGCGCTACCAGGGAAGCCCGGCCAGCACATTTTTATCATTCCCCAAAGTTTACTCATACCCAGTGGCAGTCGATTGCTATTCTCATTCCCAGTCCCAGAATCTGTTCCCATCCCCAGTTCTGCTTAATGCCAAATGGTTTTGCTTTGATTAGAAATTTCATATAAATTGATTCATAAATTCCTCTGGCTTCTTTCATTTAGCATAATATTTTTGAGGTTATCTTTAATTTGATAATTTATATTAATTTAGGAGCAACAGAAAAATAATATCCCATCAGGTAGTTTGAACAGATGCTACCATATCCATTGTTTCACTAAAATCTTAGTAGATATGACTTTGAAAATGAATACAGACATACATGAGGAAAGAGGGCAGATTCCTGTAAGTTGTAAGGTCCTCAGTATAAACTGTGAACAAGTCATGAAGCTAATACAGCAGTAAAAATATATTAAATTTTAACCATTTATTGATAATACTAAGAATCACAAAAATAAAGGTTTCTTTTAAAATAAAAATTTAAGAAAATACTAGAAATATTGTTCAAAAGGAAACTTCAGATTAGCAAAAGGAAAAATAATCACCGACATTCTGAAATCAATGTTTACAATGCTATTATTTGGGGTATATTTTATTTTTAACTATACCTTGTCTACAATCTATATTGTTAAAGAAAAGTGATACATTGACCAAAACATACTGCTGTGAGTAACAAAATGTGCTCTGAATTTTTGCTTCCTAGATAAGAGGCTGCATTAGTGAAAAAATTCAGAGTGGTTTCTTCATGTATTTAAAAGGCAAAGTTCACTGTGATCATGCTAGTATGTCTGTACTATAGATAAGGTGGAGCAAATGTGTACACTCATGTGTGACTGGTTAAGACAAAGTCCATTGTCATCAGGGAAGTGTCTTCAGTTAGGTCCAGCGAGTCTGGCATATCAATGTTATTCAACGCTTATGGTCATTTATTAGCATAAGATGTGAGTCACTCCAAGTTCACAGGTTTTATTTCACTTTAGCTGGTTAGAACCAGTTTTAGTGACTTAGTTGATTTTGATACCTCTTTAGGCAAGTGCTCCTGCATGTAGAAAGTCCTTTGACAGTCTTCCTATATTGATAAATGGAAGATGGATGCAAAAACATAACGCAAATTATCAGCTTTACAGTTGTATCACTGTCTTGGTGTTGGGTGCCTATCTCACACAATTCCATTGTCCTTATTAGAGTTGTTTCAATCTTCTTTTGATATAGAATAATCTAATGTGTAAATGTACAGGATGCTAAGTGCACATCAACATTTTAAACTGATAAAATTGACAAGAGCAATAATTAGGAACAAAGATAAAAACAGCATAACTAATATTTGCAGAGCAAATCTCTCAACCAGCTAATCCGTGATACTAAATCTCATGGTTCTACTTGTCCCACCTTGGCCATTTTCCCTTCTTCCTCCTAATGTTAACATCTAGCATAACCATACTATATTCTTCAAAATAAAGTATTAATATTGGTACAACATTATTAACTAAACTGCAGACTTTATTTGGATTTCACAAAGTTTTCTACTAATGTATTTTTTATGGTCCCAATTCTGAACCAAGATACCACATTTCTTTTAGTTATCATGCTTCCTTATTCTCTTCCGATTTGTGACAGTTCCTGAGTCTGTGCTTTTCATGGCTTTGACACTTTTGAAGGGTACTAATTGGGTTGTAGAATCACCCTCAGTTGGAATTTGTCTGATGTTTTCACATGCTTAAACTGGAGTTACGAATTTGCAGGAAAATTTTCACAAAGGCAAAGTGCTCTTCTCCTTACTTCATACCACAGGATACATAACATTAACATCACTTACTGCCAATGTTGCCTTTGATCGTTTGGTAAAGGTAGTGTCTGCCAAGCTTCTTCCTGTAAAGTTTCTATTGTCCCTTAGCATACACACCTTAAAGTTTACCCTATTAATCTTGTCTACAGCAACAATTGCTGTGCTACGCTAATGGTATTTTCTATTTCCTTTATTCCTTGTACACTTATTATTTGGAATTCTTCTGTAAGAAAGATGTGTCCTTTCATCCTCATTTGTTTATTTAAATATTATTTATATCAGTTTGGACTCATGGGTACTTATTTGATTCTTTGGGTTATAATCTAATACATCATTTATTGTGTTGCCCATATTATTCCAACTTTGACCATTGGGAGCTCTTTCAGGATGACTCCTTGGTTCCTTTATCCGTTATACATTCCCCTATACTTTGTTTTATTATTGTTTGTTTGTGAGTGTGTGTGTGTGTGTGTGTGTGTGTGTGTATATATGTATATATGTGTGTGTGTGTAAACACTTCCTTACTTTAATGGAACTATAAGCGTTTGACCTGATTTTGACTTGTCTTGAAGCATTTATTCCAGTGCAGCTAAAGGTATTAGCTACCAAGCATATGCCACATTGTTCTGCTAGTAAATAAACTAAAGCAATTTTTTGTAACATCTTTATTGGCGCATAATTGCTTTATAATGTTGTGTTAGTTTCTCCTGTATAACAAAGTGAATCAGCTATATGTATACATATATCCACATATCCCCTCCCTCTTGCGCCTCCCTTCTACCCTCCCTATTCCACCCCTCTAGGTGGTCACAAAGCACCGAGCTGATCTCCCCGTGCAATGCCGCTGCTTCCCACTATATGTCTATTTTACATTTGATGGTGTATATATGTCAGTGCAACTCTCTCACTTCATCCCAGCTTACCCTTCCCCCTCCCCGTATCCTCGTCCATTCTCTATGTCTCCATCTTTATTCCTGTCCTGTCCCTAGGTTCATCAGAACCTTTTTTTTTAGCATCCATATTAATGTATTAGCATATGGTATTTGTTTGTCTCTTTCTGACTTACTTCACTCTGTATGACAGATTCTATGACCATCCACCTCAATACAAATAACACAATTTCGTTTCTTTTTATGGCTGAGTAACATTCCATTGTGTATATGTGCCACATCTTCCTTATCCATTCATCTATCAGTGGACACTTAGGTTGCTTCCATGTCCTGGCTATTGTAAATCGTGCTGCAATGAACATTGTGGTACATGTCTCTTTTTGAATTATGGTTTTCTCAGGGTATATGCCCAGTAGTGGGATTGCTGGGTCGTATGGTAGTTCTATTTTTAGTTTTTTAAGGAA
>NC_041223.1:65140442-65141617 GCF_002837175.3 Physeter macrocephalus
CATTCTGAGGGTTGCCTTTTGGTCTTGTTTATGGTATCTTTTGCTGTGCAAAAGCTTTTAAGTTTCATTAGGTCCCATTTGTTTATTTTTGTTTTTATTTCCATTTCTCTAGGAGGTGGGTCAAAAAGGATCTTGCTGTGATTTATGTCATAGAGTGTTCTGCCTATGTTTTCCTCTAAGAGTTTGATAGTGTCTGGCCTTACATTTAGGTCTTTAATCCATTTTGAGTTTATTTTTGTGTATGGTGTCAGGCAGTGTTCTAATTTCATGCTTTTACATGTAGCTGTGCAGTTTTCCCAGCACCACGTATTGAAGAGGTTGTCTTTTCTCCATTGTATATTCTTGCCTCCTTTATCAAAGATAAGGTGACCATATGTGCGTGGGTTTATCTCTGGGCTTTCCATTATGTTCCATTGATCTACATTTCTGTTTTTGTGCCAGTACCATACTGTCTTGATTACTGTAGCTTTGTAGTATCGTCTGAAGTCAGGCAGCTTGATTCCTCCAGCTCTGTTTTCCTTTCTCAAGATTGCTTTGGGGCTTCCCTTTTGGCCCAGTGGTTAAGAATCCGCCTGCCAATGCAGGGGACATGGGTTCACGCTCTGGTCCAGGAAGATCCCACATTCCACAGAGCAACTAAGCCCATGTGCCACAAGTACTGAGCCTGTGCTCTAGAGCCCGTGTGCCACAACTACTGAAGCCCACGCACCTAGAGCCCATGCTCTGCAACAGGGAAGCCACTGCAATGAGAAGCCCGCGCACTACAACGAAGAGTAGCCCCCACTCACTGCAACTAGAGAAAGCCTGTGCACAGCAACAAAGACCCAATGCAGCTAAAATAAATAAATTAAAAAAAATAATCCTTAAGAATGTCATAAGCTTTAAAAAAAAAAAAGAAAAGATTGCTTTGGCTATTTGGGGTCTTTTCTGTTTCCACAGAAATTGTGAAATTTTGTTCTGGTTCTGTAAAAAATGCCATTGGTAGTTTAATAGGGATTGCATTGAATCTGTAGATTGCATTTTCACAATGTTGATTCTTCCAATCCAAGAATATGGTATATGTCTCCATCTGTTTTGTATCGTCTTTAATTTCTTTCATCAGCATCTTACAGTTTTCTGCATACAGGTCTTTTGTCTCCTTAGGTAGGTTTATTCCTTGGTATTTTATTCTTTTT
>NC_041223.1:65141855-65166617 GCF_002837175.3 Physeter macrocephalus
GAAATGTTTTCAGTTTTTCACCATTGAGAATGATGTTGGTTGTGGGTTTGTCATATATGGCCTTTATTATGTTGAGGTAAGTTCCCTCTATGCCTACTTTCTGGAGAGTTTTTATCATAAATGGGTGTTGAATTTTGTGGAAAGCTTTTTCTGCATCTGTTGAGGTGATCATTTGTTTTTTTTCCTTCAATTTGTTAATATGGTGTATCACATTGATTGATTTGTGCATATTGAAGAACTCTTTCATTCCTGGGATAAACCCCACTTGATCATGGTGTATGATCCTTTCAATGTGCTGTTGGATTCTGTTTTCTAGTATTTTGTTGAGGATTTTTGCATCTATGTTCATCAGTGATATTGGCATGTAGTTTTCTTTTTTTGTGATATCTTTGTCTGGTTTTGGTATCAGGGTGATGGTGGCCTAGTAGAATGCATTTGGGAGTGTTCCTCCCTCTGCTATATTTTGGAAGAGTTTGAGAAGGATAGGTATTAGCTCTTCTCTAAACGTTTGATAGAATTCACCTGTGAAGCCATCTGGTCCTGGGCTTTTGTTTGTTGGAAGATTTTAAATCACAGTTTCAATTTCAGTGCTTGTGGTTGTTCTGTTTATATTTTCTCTTTCTTCCTGTTTCAGTCTTGGAAGGTTGTACTTATCTAGGAATTTGTCCATTTCTTCCAAGTTGTCCATTTTATTGGCATATAGTTGCTTGTAGTAATCTCTCATGATCCTTTGTATTTCTGCAGTGTCAGTTGTTACTTCTTCATTTTCATTTCTAACTCTGTTGATTTGAGTCTTCTCCCTTTTTTTCTTGATGAGTCTGGCTAATGGTTTGTCAATTTTGTTTATCTTCTCAAAGAACCAGCTTTTAGTTTTATTGATCTTTGCTCTTGTTTCCTTCATTTGTTTTTCACTTATTTCTGATTTGATGTGATCTCTTGGTTATTTAGTAGCGTATTGTTTAGCCTCCATGTGTTTGTATTTTTTACACTTTTTTTCCTTTAATTGGTAGCTACTCTCATAGCGTTGTGGTTGGAAAGGATACTTGATATGATTTCAGTTTTCTTAAATTTACCGAGACTTGATTTGTGCCCCAAGATATCTATCCTGGAGATTCCATGAGCACCTGAGAAGAAAGTGTATTCTGTTGTTTTTGGATGGAATGTCCTACAAATATCAACTAAATACACATGATGTAATGTGTCATTTAAAGCTTGTATTTCTTGATTTGTTTTCATTTTGGATGATCTGTCTATTCGTGAAAGTGGGGTGTTAAGGTCCCCTACTATTATTGTGTTACTGTTGATTTCCCCTTTTATAGCTGTTTGCATTTGCCTTATGTATTGAGGTGCTCCTATGTTGGGTGTGTAAATATTTACAGTTGTTATATTTTCTTGGATTGATCCCTTGATCATTTTGTAGTGTCCTACTTTGTCTCTTGTAACAGTCTTTATATTTTAAAGTCTATTTTGTCTGATATGAGTATTGCTACTCCATCTTTCTTTTGATTTCCATTTGCATGGAATATCTTTTTCCAACCCCCCTCACTTTCAGTCGGTGTTTTTCCCTAGGTCTTAAGTGGGTCTCTTGTAGACAGCATAATATGGGTATTGTTTTTGTATCCATTCAGCCAGTCTGTGTCTATTGGTTGAAGCATTTAATCCACTTACATTTAAGATAATTATCAATATGCATGTTCCTATTACCATTTTCTTAATTCTTTTGGGTCTGTTTTTGTAGGTCTTTTCCTTTTCTTGTGTTTCCTGCCTAGAGAAGTTCCTTTGGCATTTGTTGTGAAGCTGGTTTGGTGGTGCTGAATTCTCTTAGCTTTTGCTTGTCTGTAAAGGTTTTAATTTCTCCATGAAATCTGAATGAGACCCTTGCTGGGTAGAGTAATTTTGGTTGTAGGTTTTCCCTGTCATCACTGTAAATATGTCCTGCCGCTCCCTTCTGGCTTGCAGAGTTTCTGCTGAAAGATCAGCTGTTAACATTATGGGGATTTCCTTGTATATTATTTGTTTCTTTTCCCTTGCTGCTTTTAATGTTTTTCCTTTGTATTTAATTTTTGATAGTTTGATTAATATGTGTCTTGGTGTGTTTCTCCTTGGATTTATGATGTATGGGACTCTCTGTGCTTCCTGGACTTTATTAACTTTTCCTTTCCCGTATTAGGGAAGTTTTCAATTATAATCTCTTCAAATATTTTCTCAGTTCCTTTCATTTTCTCTTCTTCTTCTGGGACCCCTATAATTTTAATGTTGGTGCATTTAATGTTGTCTCAGAGGTCTCTGAGACTTTTCTTTTTCTCTTCTTCTTCTGGGACCCCTATAATTCGCATGTTGGTGCGTTTAGTGTTGTCCCAGGCGTCTCTGAGACTGTCCTCAATTCTTTTTATTCTTTTTCCTTTATTCTGCTCTGCAGCAGTTATTTACACTATTTTATCTTCCAGGTCATTTATCCATTCTTCTGCCTCAGTTATTCTGCTATTGATTCCTTGTAGGGTATTTTCAATTTTATTTATTGTGTTATTCATCATTGTTTGGTTGCTCTTTAGTTCTTCTTGGTTATTGTGAAACGCTTCTTATATTTTCTCCATTGTATTTCTGAGATTTTGGATCATCTTTACTGTCATCACTCTGAATTCTTTCTCAGGTAGACTGCCTATTTACTCTTCATTTGTTTGGTTTGGTGGGTTTTTAACCTTACTCCTTCATCTGCTGCATATTTCTCTGTCTTCTCATTTTGTTTAACTTCTTGTGTTTGGGGTCTCGATTTCACAGGCTGTAGTTCGTAGTTCCCGTTGTTTTTGGTGTCTGCCCCCATTGAGTGAGATTGGTTCAGTTGCTTGTGTATGCTTGCTGGTGGAGGGGACTGGTGCGTATGTTCTGGTCGGTGGGGTTGCATCTTGTCCTTCTGGTGGGCAGGGCTGCATCTGGTGGTTTGTTTTGGGTTGTCTGTGAACTTAGCGTGACTTTAGGCAGCCTCTCTGCTAATGGGTGGGGCTGTGTTCCTGTGTTGCTAATTGTTTGGCATGGGACGTCCAGCACTGGAGCTTGCTGGCTGTTATGTGGAGCTGGGTTTTAGTGTTCAGATGGAGATCTCTGGGAGAGCTGTCTATGTTTGATATTACATGGGGCCGGGAGGTCTCTGGTGGTCCAGTGCCCTGGATTCGGCTCTCCCACCTTGGAGGCTCAGTCTTGACACCTGGCCGGAGCACCAAGACCCTGCCAGTAACACGGCTTGGAAGTAATGGAAGAAAAAACAGAGAAACAATAGCTAGCAGATGGAATCCTAAACCAAATTGTGAAAGCAAAGCTAAACGGAGATCACACAAAGAAACATACACACGCACACTCATAAAAAAAACAAACAGACAACAACAAAAAAAACTAAAGAAAACCAAAATGAACAGAGAGAACCCTAGGACAAATGGTAAAAGCAAACCTAAACGGACAAAATTACACCAAGAAACATACACAATTACAGTCACAAAAAGAGAAAACAGGAAAAAAAAAAAAATAATTAAAAATTTAAATAAGAGAGCAACCAAACTAATAAACAAATCCACCAGTGATAACAAACACTAAAAACTAAACTAAGGTAAAACCAGAAATAAATCAGACTCAAAAGCAAACCCCAAGTCTACAGTTGCTCCCAAAGTCCATGACCTCAATTTGGGGAACATTCATTGTCTATTCAGGTAGTCCACAGATGCAGGGTTTATCAAGTCGATTGTGGGGATTTATCTGCTGCTCCTGAGGCTGCACTGAGAAATTTCCCTTTCTCTTCTTTGTTCGCAGCTCCTGGGGTTCAGCTTTGGTTTTGGCCCTGCCTCTGAGTGTAGGCTGCCCTCAGGCAACTGCTTCCCACCCAGACAGGAGGAGGTTAAAGCAGCAGCTGATTAGGGCTCTCTTGCTCACTCAGGCCGGGGAGAGGGAGGGGTATGGTAGTCATAACTGGAATGTGGGGCGAGCCTGTGGCGGCAGAGGCCAGTGTGACATTGCAACAGCCTGAGGTGTACCATGTGTTCTCCCAGGGAAGTTGTCCCTGGATCACGGGACCCTGGCAGTGGCATGTTGCACAGGTTCCGGGTGGCGGGGGTGGGGGTGGGTAGTGACCTGCGCTTGCACACAGGGTTCTTGGTGGCAGCGGCGGCAGTGTTAGCGGTTCATGCCCATCTCTGGGGTCCGAGCTGATAACCGCGGCTCATGCCTGTCTCTGGAGACACTTAGGTGGTGCTCTGCCTTCTCTGGGCACATGGAGCAGGAATCCCCTCTCCTCACGCACCCCGAAACAGTGGTCTCTTGCCTCTTCGGTAGGTACAGACTTTTTCCCGGACTCCCTCCCAGATAACTGTGGTGCGCTAGCCCCCTTCAGGCTGTCTTCATGCAGCTAAGCCCAGTCCTCTCCCTGGGCTCCGACCTCCAAAGCCTGAGCCTCAGCTCCCAGCCCCCGCCCGCCCCAGCAGGTGAGCAGTCAAACGTCTCAGGTTGGTGAGTGCTGGACGGCACCGATCTTCTGTGTGGGAATCTCTCCACTTTGCCCTCTACACTCCTGTTGCTGCGGTCTCCTCCATGGCTCCAAAGCCTCCTCCCCGCCCACCCCCCAATCCCCGCCAGTGAAGGTGCTCCCTCATGTGTGGAAACTTTTCCTCCTTCACAGCTCCCTCCCAGAGGTGCGGGTCCTGTCCCTATTCTTTTGTCTCTGTTTTTTTTTTCTTTTAGCCTACCCAGGTACATGGGGATTTTCTTGCTTTTTGGGAAGTCTGAGGTCTTCTGCCAGCATTCAGTAGGTGTTCTGTAGGAGTTGTTCCACATGTAGATGTATTTTTGATGTATTTGTAGGGAGGAAGGTGGTCTCCATGTCTTACTCACCGCCATCTTGAAGGTCTCTCCTAAAGCAATTTTATTGTCTAGCAACATAGCAGCCAGCCAATTAAAGTTCTTTTGCTGAGCTTGTATTGCAGCAGCATTTTTATTTGCAATGATTGTTATGGTAATAAAAATATTTTGTATGCCACATTAGAGTTGGAAAACATTATCTGTGATTCCTCTTGAGATCTCTGTACTTTTATGGGCACATCAGTATTAAATGATTATCAGGCCATTTTAGATATTACTAGTAAGTAGAGTTTTAAGTTTCAAAACAGGGTACAATACCATTTATCAATGGCAAACTCCCTCCTTTTTCTAATGTGCACATTGTGTGGCAATTATACCACTGTATAAATACACAAAATCAGACGGACCTTAATAGTTATAAAATTTTTATATCTTATTAGGATACTTCTCAGGTGTCTGGAATCTATACAGTAAAGGTATTTATTGAGTTATATGAAGGAAAATGTAGTTAGTCTAATCAGCAAAATGTTTCTTAATAAATTACTTTAGGTTAAACAGTATTAACAATTACTTCCTCTTATGTCATACCATCAGCAAGATTATGAACTACAGAAAATATGTCATTCTCTATAGCTGAGGTACTTATATGTACAAGGATCCTTATAATACCATTTTTATCCCTTTAAATTTTTGTTTTTCCTAAAAACTGGTTGCTGAATAATATCTGTATGGAATCTATACTTTTGGAGGTAATAATTGTGGTTCAATCAGAAACAGAAATTAATAGTCATAGATGAACCTTACCATAAATGCTGCTCCTGTCATTTTAGTAGAATACCCTAGGACTTCCTCAGTTTGCGATGGGAAAAGGGGTATATCTAACAGTTAATTAAATTTTCTATTCAGTTATAGTCTTATTGAATCTAAAACAATGTGCATTCTGAATAAAGAGTTTATCCTAGAATTCCTATGATTAGAAAAATAATAATGTAAATTAACAAATGAATTAAAATATATATAAGAAGCTCTACTTACAGGTATTGATCTTGACCTGCTGTTCCCAAGTAAAGCCACTTTATATTGTCTAATGGTACTAAAATTTTGCTAAGAATTTTTTTCTACTAGTCTGATAACAATACTGCTCTGCACAGACACATGCATACACATGTGCACACACACAGTGACATATTATTTATATTAAGGTTTATGTTCTGAGATTTATTGCAGAGGATTGCCTTATGTGATTGTGGGGCTGGATAAGCAAATCAGAAATCAATACAGCAGGTAGTCAGGAGGGAAGATAATGAACAGTACAGCACTCCACTAGCGCTGACCAAAGATATTATCCACAAGTGGAAGTTCTTTTTTCTTGGGAAAGCTACATCCCTGCTTTCAAGGTCTTTCCAACTGATGAAGGCAGGCCCACCAGATTATCTAGAATAATTCCCCTAATGAAAAATAAACTGATTAGAGACTTTAATTGAATCTGAAAAAACCCCTTTTCAGCAATACCCAATTAATATATATTTGAATAAATAGGCACTCTAGCCTAGCCAAGTGAACACATTTAAAAAGCCATCATGGCCATTAACTTAACTGATAGTTCAACCTCTTCTTATCTTACATTTTTTTAACTTTAATTCTAGCATTAGCAAGCAAGAAAAAAATAGATAACTTGAATATTTAAAACATTAAATTTTCCCCCCAAATCATTGAATTTTTGTTTTAAAATTATATGAGCATATATTACTCTCTTCATACCATTCAGCATTGGAATTAGAGTTATAATTAGTGGATATTTAGAAATGTGGAATTTTCTCAAAGGGATATTATTAGTTTTGAGCATGAAGACCCCATGTTCAATACAGAGCAGACAGATAAAGTATTAACATATGACAAAAGAAAGTTATAAAGAGTGATACAGAGACAGTATCAATGAAGTCAGGAAGAGAAAAATGTTAGTCATTGAAGTCCAAAATTTTAAATAATGTAAAAAACTTGGAAACCTATATGGCATATACAGTAGGATTTAGAAGGCCTTCCTTATTAAAATTAATTTCAAGGTATTATACTTTAGTCATGATTTATTTTCTGTAAGCATACCACAAATGTCTAAGAATCTTAGATAGGATCAGAAATGCAAAATTTGAGAAAGACAAACTGAACATATATCTATGATTTACCTAAATCTAAGTGTGATTTAGACTTTTTAAAATCAGTACTTTTAATTACAAATAAATTTACATGCCTCCTAAAGTGTGATTGAGAGAGCAGTTTAACAGATAATTTTTTTTTAATGGAGTAAGAAAAATTTTATACTTGCTTGAAAACAATGTCTGGAACAAATCATGGATAGTGACACAAGCAAATAGTTTGGTAATTTTCCCTTTAGCTATGTGAAGGCTACTTTCCAAGGCAACTTCCAACCAAGGATCTCTAGTTCTTTCATTTTTCTGTAAGAACGTTAGCTGACGTTCTTCTGGTTCTCTAGCTGAAGTAATATCTGTTCCAACTCTCTGATCAAAGGTTAGCCTATGAAGGTAAGTAGGGGAAAGGCTCAATTAGAGACCACATTTCCATCATTTCTTGAAATTTCCTTTTAAATTTTGTAACCCTAAGTTATCTGTATCATGAATACCTGAAGAGCTTGTTAAAAATCCAATTTCCCAGGCTGCAACCCAGAAACTGCAAAATCAGAATCTCCATGGTTGGATGCAGGAAAGCATGATAGAAGAAGCACACTGGATATTCTCCTGTGCCTTTAATTTTGAAAACAACTGCCTTGAGGTAAAATTATTCCATAGCATAGAACTTCAAATGTTTAAACTTTTACAAAATACGTCTTTCTCCAGAATTCATTTTTGACTATTCTTCAGGAAAATAATGAGGCAAGATTCATTTATAAGTCCACATCAACTAGTTTAGGTCATTCGAATTAATAACCCTGGGAAAGCCTCTCCCGTCAACTGAACAACTTATTTAAGGAGCTTTGTCCGATACAATCCTCTTTACTTCATTTTGTCCCCTGTTGATGCCGTCTTGCAGGGGATTGCCAACATGCTGAGAGCTTGAGGTATCTAAACTGAGATTACAAAAGCAAACCCCGAATGCATGCTCTTTAGAAAGTAGACTCCTATAGGCTATATATTACCAAATGTTTAGAAGTGAGTCAAATAAGAGTGACACCACCTTGCAACCATTTCCCTTTTTGAGATGTTCTTAATTCTGAGCCTCAGGAAAAGATTCTTATGAACGATTACAAGTGTTTAAAAACTTGCTAGAGATCATAGCACAAAGCCAGGCTGCATCTGCATTCTGCAGCCAAAATTCCAAGTCTGATTATAACCTAGGGATGAAATGATAATCAAATAGTGTCTTCTCCCACCCTGACCTCCATCAAATAATTGTTTCACTTTACTCTTGCTAAGGATCTTTTGAGCAGCATTTAGATTCTATTTCTATAACTGCAGGGCAAGATAAATGTCCCAGCTCTTTTGCTGTTATGTATGGAGTTTAAGACTTAAACTAGAAACATTCCTTTTCTTGCAGTTTGAAGACTAAAGCCAACTAATAGCTGATAAATAAAGACTTTGGAATACAGCAGGCTGAGGAGTGTATTCTGTAAACTATCAAAAATGAGATGTAAGTGAATTTTAAAATTCACCATAGCTTATTGCCTGCTTGTGAAGGAAACAAGAATTATCAGGCTGAATTATAGATGATGTGAGCTCCATTGGAAACTATGTCAGTAACCAGACCTTCCTTCTCATTCTGTTACTGAGGTCAAATCTTAGTTAGGCTCTTATCCCTGGAAAATTTACATAGTACCATCAAAACCACTCAGCCCATAGTACCTGGAGTAGTTCAGGCAGTCTCATGTCTAATTAGGAAAAATGTGCAACAACCAAAACAAAACAAACATGGGGGCCTTGATTCCTGCCAGTTTATAAATGAGAGTCCTCTCACTACCATCTCGTATGCAAGGCTTTCAATGTTTCACTCTGTTGAGTAGCCTTCAGAGAGCTCACAGACTCCAACTACTGTTGTTAAGCAGATTCAATATTCAATTAAATTCAGTGCTCTTTAAGACACTATGAAAGGCATAGCAGGCATAAAAATAATAAAAATATGTCCTCAAGAAACCTACTCTTAAAATTGTGTGAAGGGAGACAATGTAATTATGAAGATAATATAATACCATATGTTAAGTGTCTCAAAAGAAGGGGAAAAGTATCATTGAGGTTCAAAGGCAGATTATGAATCCCAAGTCTTCCAAAGTGATCCTGGCCCCCTCAAGGTAACCAGGAAACTACTGACTTGGAAAATAGTAAACACATGGGTGTTTAAATTTAAAGTAAAGAGGACTCTAACATATTGATTTGAACATATTGATACCAAGCAATAGCACATCAATTATGAGACTATTCCATCTGTTTGAACTTGGGGAAACACTTAGCCTCTTAAATTATGGGGGCAGCAGAATTTAAGAGGATGTGAATTGGCATGACCCACAATACTACACCAAGTTACCTAAGGTAATAACTGCACGACCTTGAGCTAATTACTTTTCTCTGGACCCTCATTTTCCACATCATTTAAAGGGTGACACGAGAGAGATGACTGAGTAAAGGCATAGTGACTTCTTAAGGCTTGTTTCAAATGCTCAACACATAAGTGCGTGCACATACACAGTCTTTAGAAAGCTTGGAGTTTGCCATCCTAAGTATTTGGTGGGCATCACTAGTCTGAATTTGTCATTAGGGAAAGCTGTTAATCTCAGAGCAAAGAAATATTGGAAAATGTCTCAGCAAGAGATAAGAACAAGAATACATTTTTCACCCTAGACTGGGTTACAAATTCAGATGCCTATCATATACTTGTAAGTAATGTACAAGAGTAAGATGAGCCACAAGAAATATGTTTATTCACATTTTTGTTGAAATCTGCAGTCCATGGGTCTGTCTTTTGTTTTTCCTCTTTTGTCAGAGACGTAGGTACAGATACTATTTCTAAACTATAAGAAAAGCATCAGAATGCGGACAATAAATAGCAACAGACACTCCACTGCAATGTCATGGGGGTGAAAAACAATGATGGAAACTGTTGATTTGGACAGTTTATGTCCCTTCTAAACAATAGCAGCCACTATTCAGATCTTGACAACGCGTGTCACGTGGAAATTCAGATCTGGTGTTAGTAGATTTTTCAAGAGAAATTGGAGATCTGGAATTTATTTTTAAATAAAATCTATTAGTTTAAATGTGGAGTAGAAACAAAACAAAACAAAAAATACCCATTCACATTCATTTTGCTGAACAAACATGTCTGTGAAATTGCCCATATAACCTCTGCCCTAACGTTCTATTTGATGTAACCATAATGTGTGTGTTACTCTCTTGTCTATGTTAAAACCAAAGGCAAAGGACAGTGAGTACGCTCTGAGACTTTTCTTATGGCTTAACTCCTGCCATTGTTTGCTCTCAGCATCCCAGGTAAAAATCAGAGGAGCAGTGTTTTCATACGTTTGGCATCATTTCTGAAAAATTGGACATCATCTATAATTCAGCCTGATAATTCTAGCTCACTTTAAACCTACCCAAACTTTTTTTTTATTTAATTAGTTGCAAGTAGGTCCAAGGCATCATTGTTATTTTAAAGCTTTCTAGAAAATTCTAATATATAGACAGAGCTACCAATAACTGCCCTAGTTTGGACTTATCTTTTTACACATAAGGAAATTGAGGAAACATGAGGAAATAATATAGCTACAATAGCTATTATATAGTACTAATTCCACATGATCGCTGACGTATGCTAAGTGCTAATTTTAGTGTATGGCTGCTGAAGGGGTTCCTGTTAGTCTAGATCTTAGTTTCCAGACATCATGGATTTGTTTTCTACTTTAGGCCTTCTAGCTTGGTGCAAATCACACAACAGACCAAAACAAAGCAACTCTTGGAGTCAAGGACTTTATCTTCTGTTATCTCAGCACCAAAGTTTCAGCTAATAAGTTCCATTTGAAAATACAACCAATAGACTTATTCTGTCAAATGAAACACTAACATGCTGGGAGTATTACCTCAAAATACATTTTCTCCTGGGTGACACCTATAGTAGTCCCATTGAATCATGTTCTTTTGTACTTAAAGTGCTTCACCTTTTGTTTAATGTGACAGGTAGTTGAAGCTGTTAGTTTTCTTTTCAGCAGACTCATAAGAGGGAAAGAAAAAACATGATCTGAACAAAATGAAATACATAATATCAGGATATAGTCCTCAAGGAACACAGATTTGCATAGGGACTAGGACCTCACACTGAATAACCGTTGTAATTACACATATTATTATCTCTAGGATTGTTTTCTCATACATAGGGAGTGTTTTAGAACAAGTTAATAGAGATATATATTTTATTATTTGATAATGTTTTATATGAGTTTGGAGCAGAGGTCAGCAAACCTTTTTTGTAAAGGGCCAGATAGGTAAATATTTTAGGTTTTACAAGTCAGATGGTCTCTGTTGTAATGATTCAACTCTGCCATTGTGGGAAAGCAATCATAGACAAAATGTAAATAAATGGGCATGGCTGTATCCCAGTGAAACTTTTATTATAAAATCAGATTTCAGTCTGCAGGCTGGATTGGGCCAATGGACCATAATTTGCCAACCTCTGTTGCAGAGGATAGTTAATAAATGATTCCTGATTTCTGAATATTGTTCTAATTATAAATAGCTATTCATCTCTAACAGCTGCAGAGATCCTCATATAATTCAAAATGAAAATAAAACTAAGCAATATACACAATTAGTGAAGTAAAATGATTAAATCTGTTTAAAATATTTTGATGAGTTGCTAGGCTAGTGATAGGGAAGCTAAAATTCTATAAGAAGTTGCCCAAAGTTTCTTCTTTTCCTTGATAACTTATGTACTCTCTGTTTTCAAAAAGAAGGTCTAACCTATCAATTTTATTCTGATGATTGAAATTAGCTAAACAACAACAAAAAAGTCATAGACATATTATACTACAGTGGGTGCTTATTAAAATCATCTTATTTCTCTTGATCCCTACTATAGATATTAATTTGAACAATTTCTAATAAGATTTCATTGAGACTGGGGTTTACACTTAATCAATTTCTCAATTTTATGATGAGACATTAATCCATATGTAAATTCTACCATTTCTACCTTTACTGGATAATAAATGCCATAACATGTACACCTGTCTACATAGTCCAGATGCAACAGCTGCTGGTAAACATTGCTTAGGACTTTGTTACTCAAACTGTGATTCATTGTCCAACGATGTTTATGCCATCTGGGATCTTGTCAGAAAATCAGAATACCAAATCAGAATCAAATGTGTATTAAAGTTCAAAAATACTGATTAGGACACACACATAAAATATGCACTGAGCTACTCAATGGAAATCTGAGATGACTTTATGATCTTGTAATGTTTATTTTAATCAGGAATTTACCCTAAGGGTGCCCTAGTAGGGACTCAGGCTTTGGCTAAGACTTTGAAATGAATCTAACCTAATAGAGACTATGTTCTTTAGCCAAATAAATCAAATATATAATTGAAATTTTTTACTTTTTAACTGATAGCTATTATATCATATTAAGGGAATCATTATGCTCATGTAGTTATTCTTATTTTGTGGTACATTTACCCAAGGGTGGTGGTTGTTATTTTTTAGGCTAACGATTAAAATGTGTGTTATACAGGTGTAAGCTTACCAATGCGAGGATTGTTGACCATAGAATGAGAGCACTGGAATGGGGGATGGTGGCTACGTTTATAGGACACTAGAGAACCCACTGTATCCACCTTAACAGTCAGTTCAACAAAACTTCCCTTCTAGAGGGTGAAGGAGAGTTAACTCTCCTTTTCGGAGCCCTGATATCACTTTAGGATATTACTCCTCAGAGTAGACTACTTTGGTCCTGACCCAGATTCCCTTTGAGTTACACCTTGACATTAGGAAACACATGTTTTTACTTTATACCAGGGTCTCCAGAGTAGGTGGTCATGCACTTCCCAGTAGGTGTGCAGGGTGATCCATAGGGAGCAGGATGACAGTATTATAATTTTATTTCTAATTATTCTATTTCAATATGCTTACTTCACTTCTCTTTCTGTACTGTTAATACAGAACTATGCATTAATAACTAAATCAATATTAAATATTCATGTATTAGAGATGCAGATTCATTTTTTTTAACTTAGAGGAGTAAATTCAGAATGTTTGATATTTTATTATTTCATTTATAAATCTATGTTTTAGGAGAGCATAGTTTTCTTATATAATGTATGGAGAACCATAGGCATTATATTGTACAAGAAACTGGATTCATAATTTTTACAATAAAATATCAAAAAGGCCATTATTTCTATAAGCAAGTGATATTGGTTGCAGCCAAGACAACATATAGATCTTAAGTGAATAAAGTATAGTCATTTTTCCACACATAGAAGACATATTTCAACTCATTTTGGCTTCTGTTATTCTCACTCGATGCTTATATTTTTTATTGTATAATATCTCAACATAGTAATCTTCAATTTATTTTTCCTATGTCTCTATCCTAGCTGTCAGTTTCAGATATAAACTGAGTAGCTTTTAAAAAAAGTTTCATCCTCTACCCTCCTAACTGCTATAAATGTTAAACTACTTGCTAAACTGAAGTCAGTCATTGCCTTAAATCTGTACCTTCTGAATATTTAGCAGGATTCCATATCGTTAATGTTCGAATATAATGGAAATAAACACAAATGCTTTTAAGTGAAACAAAAAAGTGGAACTTTGTGCTTTAAAGTATGTGACACTCCTGAAACATAATTCTGATCAGTTTAAACTGACTGCATCCTCATTGGTCTGTGTATAAACATTAAAGGTAATTTCTTTCACACTTATTTATAATATTGAGATTGCTATAAAAGAATGAGGTTTATCAGTGGTTCTGTTCAATATTTCTACATCAGTCCTAGAGACACGTGCTTAACTCTACTTTCAAAACAGCAAGAGTATATTCCTCCCCATAATCCTATTCATAAAGACATCTGTAGTTTAAGAGAACATTAATTAGAGTTTTGAAATTTAAAAAATCTATTAGATAGTTTGACTAGGGTTAAACTAAATATAAATGACCTTTGACTGACTAATGCTACTTAAAGTTTAGTCCAGGATCTCACTGAAATCCTAAAGACCAGGGTCATACTGGCTGTTAGCATGATTTTGAAAATTTTCATTATATTACAACAGAGTCATGATAAGCATATTAGTTTGAATTATTTTGGCTTCAATTTTCATATTTTCTTTATATCCCTTGTTGCATTTTAGACTCTTTGTTACCAATTTATCCATTATTATGAATTATAATCATGTAATAGAAGTTAGCACTGTGTTTAAATACCTATATATGTATATATATTCATAAGTATAGTTTTATAAAAATAAAACATTATAGATTTTAATGGATTTTTATAAGATAATTCTTAATTATTTCTAAAGTAACAACCTGGTAATTCGAAAATCTGAGTTTGAATCCACCACTAATTGAATGGTATAACTTTTGGTATGAATGTTAGTTAACTTTCTGGACTCAGTTTCATCATGTATAAAATAGAGACCAAACCAACTTTATAGATTTGTAGTAATTTCTGAATTATAAAGTAAATCATTTGAAATCTGTAAAACTAATAAAATGTGGCTTGTTACTAGTAATTTCACAAAATAGAGCAGTGTTCAGAAATTAAGTCAATTGGGCTCAATACCAACTTAATTTCTTGTATATGTGTGTATGTATGTACTATATATAATTAAATTTTATATTTTTAAATTTTGAACTAAATTTTATCAATATTTTAATTTTTTCCAATGTAGGCTACAAATTCTAACAAGGTTTTTGTCAATGTCTCACTGTATCAAAGTGACACTTTTATTATGTCTCCTATGAGTTAACAAAATTATTGTTCAATATGTAAGCATTCAGAGACTTCAAAAAAGTCTACTAAAAGTATATTTTTCTTTCATTCTTTATAATTTCCATTAATCAGTGCTTAACATGAATAATCTCTGCCTGAAAAAAAGAAAACTAGCAAGTAAAAATTCAGAAAACCTTAAAAATAAGTTTTATAACCATTGATAAAAGAATTGTTTCTGAAAAATGTCATTTCAAATATATTTTCTTACAGTTATATAGATAATACCTTTGCTCTCAATTGAAGATTTAATGAGGAAGTAATTCTTAGTAAAGCAGAAAAAAAAAAATTTCCAAAACAAAAAATCTCTTAACACACTAAAGATGTTCCAAATTTGCTACACCATTTGCCTCTTTTCGTAGCCTTTAAATTTTAGTAAATCAATGAATAAGATGAGAAAATATAAAGTAATAAAAGTGAGATTACATATTTATTTGTTTAATAATGTAATAAATAATGTGGAATTTTCTTACTAAACTGAACTTGAAAACATCTGTAATTTGCCACCAGCCATTTATCATTGCCCCATACAGCAGCAGTATCTCTTCTTCAAAATGCTGTGTGATATGTATGATTCTTCAGTATTGCTAATTGTAGAAATAATAATTATGATAATAATGATGTTTACTAGTGATAAAACCAACAGAATCCCCAAACCAGTAGATTACTAGAGCAGCTGCTGGTTTAGCATTAGGTTAGAGGAGTAAATCTGTTTTTTTATTTTAAATAGTTTAAAAATGTCCCAGCTATACTCAATAGGTAATGATTGCTAGGAAATAACCAGGTAGATTTATTGCAACTTGAAAAGTTATGATTGTTTTTGACCAAAACAGTGCCATTTTTAAATAATTATAAAATTATAAGGTAAAAAGATGTAAATTGATGGTGTTCTGGATAATAACTATAAAACTATACGAACAATTTCTTATTTTTAACTATTGTCAAAATAACCAGTTTAATACATTCATTTAAATAACTTGCTGATTTTCACCAAAAATAGACTTGGTTGATGGTTTATTACCTATTTATCTGAAGTGTCTACAAATAGCCATTAAAATGGTAGATGTTAAATGTGTTGTCATAGGCCTTTTACACATGCAGAGAGACAGGAAATGTAAGTTAAATCAAAAACAAAGCTACACTTTGTATGAATTCCACAACAAATTGTGAACATAGATCTGTTTGTAATATAGATTATTTATAATACATTTTAAATAGTATTAGATTTAGTGCATACTTTTGCTCTTGTAATATCATGTGTGTGTGTGCACGAGTGAATGTTTGTGTAAACAAGTCTTGAACTTTCAGAACTTTCAGGTTCTGGCAGAAACGATGGAAAACATTCTGATTCAGGTTTTCTTAAATTTGGAAATTTCCAGCAAGTACTACTTTTTGGCTTTGCAGAGACACTAGTAAGATATTAAATAGAATTTGTGAGAAGTCCTGGAGATTCATCAGTTGAGCACTTTTACCTACACTAAACAAAGATGTTTGAAGTTGTTCATGCTGAATTTGATTCATTCATTTTCAATTTCAAATTATCTTTACATTTTCTAAAGCTTATTATCTCTTCACAGAAATCTATTTAATGATTCAGACAGCTAAATTAGAGTTAAAAATCTAAGAAAATAATTCTAATAAACTAAAGCTTTAAACTATATTATGGGAAGCTCTTAGAGTTTGTGTTCCCAACACGTCTAACTTACCGCAGTGGATTGGGTTGTAGTTATATGAACACAGTTACTGTACCATGGCATGGTTTGTTTGGTGAGCTCAACCATCTTATCTGATTTGAATTACTCCACAGTCAGTCTAATCAATTCAGCTGTGATCAGTGGTTAATTATGGCTGGAAAAAAAATCAACCATGAAGCAGTCAGTTTAGAGACTGCTTAAAAATACAGACATACTGTGGGGAAAATAGATTCTAATGATAACAGAAAAATTGAATAAAACAGCTGAAAATAAGTTGAGATAAAGTAGAATGTATTTTAGCACTTGAAATTCTCTAAATATTTTTTGGGGGTAAGGAGCAGTTTCTCAAGATGATATGAACCTTTCTGTAATCCAACTGTCACCTTCTTTCTTTGTGAATTTTTTTATAGAAATAGAGGAATAAATCATAATTTATACAGACATTTTCTCTAGAAATATCCTCTTTTTACACCACTTGTTCATTCTTCATTCAGAGAGTAATGAAAAGCTTAATCCTCTGCTAAATTTGCTGTGGAAAATCCCATTGCATCTCAAAGCAGTAATCTTTCTAGTCAGAAGATAACATTTTTAAAGGTTGAATTGGACCCCTGTGTTTTTCTTAACTAGACACCTGAGAATTAAAAACACAACTGTCAAGATATCTCCTAGCTGGTATTACGGGAAACTTAATCCATTTACTCACTAGTGTGATGTTCTGCTAGCAGGAAGCCAGAATATACTAATAAAATGTTTCAATTCTTTATTTAAATGCCTATATTCCTTTCCCCCAAAAAGAATGTCCAGTACAGTTTTAGGGTTTTTGAAATTAATGAGAAAGCTATTTTCTTAGACACTATGTAAATAAACAAACATATTGCAAGTTATTGTAGTTACAAACAAAACAAAATAAAAAACACCTTGGAACATGGTAAATGTGTATAAATTATTTTTTAAAACAATATTTCAAGTAGATCCCACATGATTAACTGAATTTATTTAGAATCTAGGGACATACCAAACAACAAAAAACCCATAAAACCAAACAACAGATAAGTGACCAAATTTCAAAGAAGTGAAGTAAAAAAAAGTTTATAAAGCATCAGACTAAGATGGGTATTATTACAGAACCTCCCTCCACTTTAAAAGCAGATAATATATATAAAGACTAATTAAAGGATGGTCATTCATTTTATAGAGAAGACAGCCTATTCCAATAAAGTACATGGAACTCTGAAGACTTAGCCAGACTTCCGAGATAAGTGTTTTTTTCCTTCTCATCAAAGCTAGCATCAATGACTTTAGAATGAAAATCTATTCCATATGTGTATAGGTCTATGTATACACTTGTTTGAACACACATATTAATATACATATTCATATGCATATATATGGGTTAAAAATCTTTTGTACTAGTGCAGTGACCTGTTGTCATCAGTTTTCTCAAGTACTATTCAGAAATCTGCTTTGGTTTCTCAGAAATCAATGAAGAAATGAGAAATGCCTCTTAAATAGCAGGAGCTGACATAGTGCTCTTTATTAAGCAGCACCTGACATAACTAGATAAAAAAGAACGATGAACTGATCTTGCGGTAAGAGCTATATCAACGGAAAAATATTTACTGTTCCTATTAAAAATGAATTAACCCAAACAGACAGCCTTTTAATTGAAATCTTTATCACATTTCCTTCCTATTTAAATGCAAATGTAAAATCCTTTTATAAACTAATAGAAATCAGAAACTAAAAAGTGAACTACAACTTAATGATTCAGTAATCTAAAATAAGTTCAGGTCCAAAATAACATGAAATACTGAAAGTATTAAAGTGACTTTTACAGAATTCAATATAATTTGGCTATTATTTTAAAAAATTCTAAAATAATTGCTTATTTCCAGCATTGAGTTTTAATTTTTATGCCAGTTGATATTTCAAATACATATTTTTTGTTACTAACTTTCTTGGAATAGTAGAAAATCATATTTTTGTCTTTGATGAATTACTATTTTACATCACTAATGTACTGCATTATAACACCTTTTTTCCTACATGAAGTATTAATAAATGCTTATATTTGAACACAACATTGCTTATTTAAACTTAAGCAGAACAATGTGTACATTATGCACTGTGACCACTAGATATAACTTAAGCCACAGTCTAAAGGAGAAAGAAAATTTGAAAATTCCTTCATGGCTCCTATTGCAAGGAAAGAGCCCAGGGTTTGCATGGAATTGACAAATTGGGAGTTATATTCTGAAGTAGCTGTAGTGCCTGGCAGTGCAAAACCTTCATGTAATTTATTTAATCTTTACGGACTTGAATCTCGTAGTTATTCTAATATTTTTTAAAAATATAATATTTTAAGGACCTACAAGAGCTGAAACTCTCATACGTATATGTTTCTTATGAACTCTCATGAAAGTGTATGTTTCTTACCTAAGGTAACTTGGCTCTGTAGGGGGCAAGCTGGAACCAGATGTCAGCTTCCTAACCTCAGGTCAGCCTGCAGAATTTGATGCAGTATACAGTTCTCAGATAGTTGATTTAGTGTTTAGCTGAATACGCGTGGTATATTATACATCTCTTTTGATCTTTTGTCCACTGTTTAGCCTACAAATATCTGAAGCAAATGCTCTTACCAGTGAGGGAGAGAATATTTACAGTGCTGGATAAGCATGGATATGTTATTTATTAGAAAAGTATCATCTTAGTTATTCTACTGTCTTTACTCCTGACACTCACTTAACAGTACCTAATGTGAAGTATACTTTGAGACACTAAGAATACATCTTTTTTTTTTCAAAATTATCCTCCCTTTACTGAGAAAGTTGGCACTGACAGACCTAAATCATTACTGATTGTAAGATCTTGAATCTTACAATTTAAAAAGATTTGTGCTTTTTACACATTAGTTGGAAAAAACTTAGCGTACAAATGTGTATATGTTTTGGTCGCCCAATATTTAAAAACTTCCTGAATTCATTTTATGTCTTTTTTATCAATTTTGGTGGAAGGCTTTATCAGACTTCTTTGCAGCTAAAGTATAGGTGTGTAACCCATGCTTGGCCCATCAGTCACTCTCATTTTGAATTGAGGCTAATGACATAAGAACCAGGGCCTGGGCTGCATTGTGATACCAAGCACATCTTAAAACAGGGTTAGTGAGGACAGCTAGTATCAGCACCAGCTATGCTGGAGGAAGACCTGGAGATGCTAGTGTCCAATGGCCATGATAGCAGTGTCCTGTCTGGGCAAGATCTGGGGTGTGATTGGAAAGCAGTTCCAAACACATAACCTTCTTAGGTGCCTGCCCATTTTCCTGAGTCTGAGATTCTGGGTTTCCAGCAATTTAATGTTATTACCATTATTTCTTTAAATAAACTTGCTTTCTGACCGGAAAATTTAAAGCAAATTCCCCACATTACAATGTCAATTATAGATATTTCAGTATGTATCTATACCAGATAAGAGCTATTTTTAAAACTAAAACCACAATAACAACATAAAACCAGCAAATTAAACATTTCTTTAATATATATTTAATAACTAGGTCACGTTTAGTCTTCCCACTATCTTTATTTTTTTTTAAGTTGGCTGGTGAGAATAAACATCCAAGCAAAGAAGGTACACATGATCCATATTTTGTATTTTGTTGTTACTGTCTTCTAAGTTTCTTTTGATAGCTAACAATGCTCCTGCTATCCCCACCCTTATAGCATTGATTTATTGAAGGAATTGGTCACGTGTCTAGTGAAATTTTGCTGATTTTATCTCATTGACATTATCATGTTTTATTGCTCCACTGTCTCCAAGCTTCCAAGGTTGCTCTAGGAAATTCAAATAATTCTTTGTATACTTTACTCCATCCCATTCCAAGGACATTGTATAATTTCCGCTTTTCTTCTTTATAATAACATACGTTGGCGTGGGTCTATTTTCATCTATTTTGCTGGCACTCTGTTGGATCTTTTAATTTGGAACCTGAAAGTTTTTCTTGAATATTTTATTAATAATTTCCTCTTTTTTCTCACTTCCATTTTTTTGGAATTTCATGAATTTGTATGTTGGAATTTAATTTCTTAAAACTTCTATCTTATTTTCCATATCTTTGCCTTTCTGATGTATTTTCAGAAAAGTAGCCTCAGCTCTTCTTTAACTTTTCATGAGTTTTTCTCTCAGGCTAACATTTTTTAAATATTTCCAGAATCTCTTTCTTTATGCTTTCTTTTTTATAGCTTCCTGATCTTTTATCATATATATATATATATATATATATATATATATATATAAAATACCTTCTCTTTTCTTTCTGAGAATATTAATGAGTTTATTTTCCTAATAGTTTCTGATTTCTCCAGTTTGATTTAATATATCTCCATCCTGGTATTTATCATGTTAGAAGGTTTCTATATACACTTGTTTATCTCTGATTTTCTTCTAAATCTTTGAAAGAGCTAATTATAAGCTCTTTGCTGTCATGACACTCATCTTTGGGCTTTACTGTAAGGTGATCTGGTTGGGCAATCTAATATTAATATAGGCATATTTATGTCTTTCCTGTTAGGCTTTTCAGATTCTCCAGAGAAGGCTTTACCTGACTACCCTAAGGGTAATCTTTGAAGAAAGAAGGCTTGTATCTCTGTCTCTGCGTATAAATATTCACTTATTTGACTTTTATTAAGTCTAGAATTCCTTGCCCTCAACTCTCCCTATTATTCTGCCCCTTTCAAGAAAAGGCCCTTTGCTTTACAAACTCTTAAGAATAAGTCACTAGTATTCTTTGGAGATTAGGAAGAGTCACTGTTGTAGGTTTGATGTTGGGGAAGGAGGCTCTAAGATCGGATTTGTGTGTAGGATGTTTTTAAAGGCCGCTCCACAGGTTCAATACCTGTAAACAGAAAGGGAAGAAATTATATTCGTATAGGGGGAAACGTCAAGCTGCGATGTAGTCCCCAAAACACTTGGCTGACCCTACAGAGAACTCTGGAATGAGAACAGCTCTTCAAAGTTGTCCCTACTTGGGCTTAAATACTTAGGCCTTTATCTGGTCTGAACCTCTCTCTGGTGTTGGTTAGTCTTTCGATGTTGGCCACCCCGAGTAGGGATGAGACCTTGGATTAGATGGCCTTCTGTAAACTGAGGTAATCCTCAAGGGGACTGACACTGCAGTCTGTCTGAGGCAGCTGTCGCAGCAGTGGGGTCACAGGTCATTCATAAGGGAGCATCTGGGCTGTGCCCTAGAGTGTGCAGCAGCACAGGCATTTACAGAGCTGGATGGGTGGACAGAGAGGGATTCTTACTGCTTCTTCAACATTCTTTAATAAAATTCTCTTGTTTTCTCTCTGCCTTTTTCCCCATTTTAGGAAGTATCCAGTGTGGCCAATCTCTGCATCTTTTTGTGGTTCTGTTGTGTAAATTGTATTACTCAACTTTCCCCACTGCCTGCGTAGGATTCAGCTCGCTTTGATATGCTGTCAGTCACATGCATCTTTCATCATTCCAGATTCCAAAAACTTAGTTGCTATTTTATCTTTCACTGTTTTCTTTATCCTTGTAGGTTTATGACTCTTTGAAAATCCTTTTCTCTCCTTTTAGTCCAAAGCAAAAATTAATGGGTATGTTCAACCCCATCATCTTTATCCATATATCCCTGGCCTCACTGTTAATATGTGAAATTTTATGCTTCCCTCTACCTCAACTTTTGCTTATTTTTTCCAAAAGTTTACTGTGCCTTTCTGTTGCTTTATACAATTCTTTCCCTGTACATAGAATTAAAAGGGAATCATTTTTTCATATGTTATCTCAAAGTTTTATCTGATTTTTCTAAGTATTTATCGAATAGCCTCTATATCTTCAATAAGTATATTTCTACATGTAAAAAAAAAAAAAAGAAGATGTTTTACCCTCTCCACACAGCACATTTTGTTTTAAGGTGTTTCAGGGCAGTCATTATAGCTGAGATAGAGGGATACTCTTTTTTCCTAATTGGGGCCCTTCTATTAATATATTATTATTTTCCTATGATGATGGCATCTGAACAGAAACCAGTCTAGGTAGGTAGATAGAACTTCTCCTTCATGAAAAATTCTGTGTATAGTGTAAAACTTTTAGTTTCACAAATACATTTAAAGAAGGAAGTAGTGTGGACTTCCTCCAACCCCTGTCCCTGTGTAAAATCATAATATATATAAGAGGTCTCAGTGTAAAATAAATGACATTGGCATTTTTGCTCAGAATTTTGCCTTCATGATACTTGAGGCTTGAGATAAATATCTTTCAATTGCCCTTAGTCTTAAAATTTAGTTTCAAAATACATCTGAAGCCATTAATAAATAGGGATCTATAAAAGATATTCATGTAGTAAGTAGACACATGCCCTACACTAAGTTTTGCCCTTTAAATCATTTCTCTATTGAGCTTGCCATTTCCTTCCTACATCTTGGTTTTGAAAAAAATATAGAAGAACAAACATTTGGAAAAGGAATAGAGATTAGTAATTCAGTTCTCATAACACTAATGTTGTTGCTGAGTACTATGAAAAGGAACATTCATCACTTGTCCCAAAATAACAATGTCAGGATCTATCTAAGTAATCCAAGACCAGAGAAACAACCTAGTGTGGTTCTTGGGTTCACAAGCTCAGGTCAGTCTTGCGAATGTATGCTCATAGCACAAGTGCTTATGTAAAACGAGTGAACTGTACCCAGGGATGGGAAGGAGCCTTGCTCATTATAATACTAAACACACAGGTGAATCATACATCACACAGGGTGATATAAGCTGACATATAGAAGGCTATACTGATACGTAAGTAAGCTAAAGCTGACAATTTTTTCCCTTCCTGGAAATCTGGTAAATGCTGAGTAAGGCTTTTATTTGATCTTCCTTTAATGCAAGCATCAGCTGTTCAGTATAGAGGGAGCTGATAGAAGGAAAAAAAATCAAACTCCATCCCCCCAATACTTGTCTTTAAAAGGTTCCTTTCTAGTAAATGGCAGTCTATTAAGGTTCTTCCTAGACTTAATCAAAGTGCTATACAGAAAGATCGGCCTCTGTGTGAACAGCTCTCTACTCTCTCGGTGAGAGCACAGGTCTCTAATTTTGTAGCTGGCCTAGTCCTGCGAAGCCCACACTCTGCACGGTGTGTGGCTTCTCACTCCCTGTGGTTCTTAGTGGCAACAGGAAGTTGAGGGAGAGGCTGCAGTGCCAGGCCTGCAGGCAGCGATGCTGTCAAAATTGCCTTACTCTCTTCTCTGCAAATAAGGGGCTAAATCCATTTGACACACACTGGGGTAAACAGGCAGTGACATATTTGTAGACAAATTGTCATACAGGAGATTATTCACAAAACAAATTGTTTTTGATTTGAACTCATAGATTGGGGAAAAAAAAAGTCTGCCAGCACTAACAGCTGCTCCCTTTTCAAGGGAAACAAGCATTTAATGAAAAAGTTAATTTAAAAATAATGTTCTACTGTTGCTAAAATTCCTTAGGGGAAATGTTTAACACTGCTCAAAGCTAAAAGAAAAGATACTTGTTTCAAGTTCATGTAGAAATATCTTAGTTTCCCTAGGGAATGTAGTAGGTCTCTAGTTAAGTTTTTTGAATCATTTGAACTTTCTTAGTGTTGACAGAATATTTTTTAAAGTAATAATAAAACATTAAAATTAATACCCAAATATTTTTCCTATAGCTCTTTTCTCATTCACTAAGCATTTAATAGTTTCCTTAGAATAAGATTTTTTTAAAAAAATTTATTTTATTTATTTATTTTTGGCTGCATTGGGTCTTCGTTGCTGTGCGCGGACTTTCTCTAGTTGCGGTGAGCGTGGGCTACACTTTGTTGTTTCGGTGGCTTCTCGTTGTGGAGCACGGGCGCTAGGCGTGCAGGATCCAGTAGTTGTGGCACGCAGGCTCAGTAGTTATGGCTATTGGGCTCTAGGGAGCAGGCTCAGTAGTTGTGGCTCACGGGCCTAGTTGCTCCGTGGTATGTGGGATCTTCCCAGGCCAGGGGTCGAACCCGTGTCTCCTGCATTGGCAGGCGGATTCTTAACCACTGCGCCACCAGGGAAGCCCCTAGAATAAGATTTGAGCTTAAAAAAAATTGTGTCATCTTCGTGAGAATTTTATTTTGTTAATTGAGATACAAACTTGTATCCCTTGATAGTGTTTTTTTTTTTTTTTTTTGTGGTATGCGGGCCTCCCTCTGCTGTGGCCTCTCCCGTTGCGGAGCACAGGCTC
>NC_041223.1:65167119-65176644 GCF_002837175.3 Physeter macrocephalus
CTCCCGTTGCGGAGCACAGGCTCCAGACGCGCAGGCTCAGCAGCCATGGCTCACGGGCCCAGCCGCTCCGCGGCATGTGGGATCCTCCCAGACCAGGGCGCGAACCCGGTTCCCCTGCATCGGCAGGCGGACGCGCAACCGCTGCGCCACCAGGGAAGCCCCCCTTTGATAGTGTTTTAAAATGACCTGGAAGGCACAACTAAAACTTCTCACAAGGAGAATTTACATGGATTCCACTACCATCTTTAGAGATGACCAGGTCAGCTTTTACCAAGACAATAACCCATTCTTCTTGTTTCAGGTGGCAACATCACCTTTTATAGCCTCTACCAGTCTTTAGTAAATCAATTTTTATCAATATCATTGATTACAGACAGCCTTCAGTGCCCTGTTACCTAATTCCGGATCCTGCTTCCTAACTCTACTACTCTTATGCAGCTTCTTAATTCTCAATTGCCTCCCTGGATTTTCTCGAGGGAAATTATATTTCCTACGTTTTATTTCTTTTGGTTTGGCTGAAGTGGTCACCTAGCTTATCTGAGGAATCAGTTTGAACTTGTTACCTATTCATGAATCAGAGTTAGAGTAAATTGCAAGCATTATGCGTGTAGGCTGATTGTTTTACATTATAAACATTTTTTAATGGAAAACAAACATTTTTAATTAGTCTGACCTGGCAGCACTATTCTAATCAATGGGCTGTCACCCAGCCTAACCTGATCTACCAACTTGTTGTACTAATGTTGCCTCAGGGTGCTACTCTCCTTTTCTTTCTCATTATATTAATTTATTTAAAAATATCTCTGAGCTGTGAACATTCTTTAGGTCTGGTCAGATAAACCAAATATGGCAAATATAGTTTATATTTTATGACTTAGGTCTCATCTTTTAGCATTGCTATTTAAAACTCATCTCTTAATTTCTCTCATCCCATTTCCCTCTATAATGGCATTATGACTGAATACTTTATTTATAATCATTGCTTTGTATAATTTATATAGTATTTGTTGTCTTGAATTATTGAATACTTTAAAACATTGAGGGTATATATCTCATATAATGTTTTCCCCCAAAGAAAGAATCTTACATGCTATTTAAAAGCATTCCAGATGTTACCTTCCTAATGCATTTCTTTTTATTGTCTTCAATATTTGACCTCAAGTGCATTGCCTAATGTTTTATTCCCTGACAAATAATTAAGAACCTAATGTTTGTCAAAATATGTCAGAACCAGAGGGGGGCTTGTAAAAATTTTGAAGTTCTCGTTCTTTATTGTAGACAGTGATTGCATTATTTCAAAAAGAAGGCAAAAGTGGTCTCACTGTACTTCTGGTCTCTCCTATTTAAACTCGTATTTATTTCTCCACTACCAGGCAGTAATCCTTTCCCTCAAATATTCCAGTATTTTAAAGTCATTTTTATCTTCTTCTCTATTAGAAATTTCTTTAAAGAGAAGAACTGGTACAGTCGTTTACTACACGTATAAAAACTTAGAGATTAATTGATGAAAAAGCAGCCCAGTGATAGGAATTTCTTTCCTTTCACTGTACTCTGTCCAGAGCAATGTCCCAACGTGCCCTAGAAGCTGCTTCCACCAGGGTATTTCGTTTCCCACCCTATTTCTGCCCACTGGGTGGTCCTAACTGCCATTTCTGAGATTAATAGAAGGGGAGTAAAAAGGAATCGCAGAGCTTCTCAGCAAATAGCCTGTCTTTAGCTTCTGGTTCTCCAAATGGGATTCAGTGCCAGCATAATAACTGACCCTGTGTTTGAAGAGGATGTGGAAATGAATAAAACAAGGTTGTTGAAATGTCCATCATTTAAGGAGAGAATCAGATATGGGAGCACAAAAGATAATGAGGTCAACATGCTAATGAAGTTTTATACAAAGTGCTTCAGATGCAAAAATGTAGAATTAAACAATCTTTTGGAGGTGATAGTGTGGGGAAGGCTTCATCAAAGAGATGACATTTAAAGATAGTAGTATTGGACATGAAGACCTCCATGTGTTGCTTGAGCAAAGATGTGGGTATAAGAAAGAGCATAGTCTGTTCAAGAATAGGGTGGAAAAATGCTTATAGGAAGCATTAATATGTCTCAGAGAGTGAGCTAAAGCTAAGCTAAGCTTTCTACACAAGCCACACATGAAAGTTCTAGAATTAAATTTTGCAGAGTTTTAATTTTATCATAATGTAGACTAAAGAGAGGTGATCCTGTGTTATCCAACTGGAATCAGGAAGAATTTGGAGAGGCCATTTAGGATAATGTTTAAACACTTGGGCTTTGAAATCAAACAGCTGGATTAGAGAAATGGCTCTATCATTCACCAAATGTTTAAGATAATGGATTTAAACTCTAAGCTTCAATGACTTATCTGCAAATAAGGATAATAATATTACGTACCTCATAGGGTCCTGTAGTAGTCAGTGAGATAACATGTTAGAATCTGATAATATTCTGTTTGAACGTGGGAAGTGTTCAATACATAACTATTATTCTTTATCTCCATAGATAAAATGCAGAACAAGGTCGTTTCATTGTATAGCTCAATTGGTTTTGTAGTAGGCTAATTTTTTACTTAAGTTAGTTTTGTCTGCTGGTGTCAAAGGAACAGCGGGTTAGCCAGGGGTGCAGGTCAGAACAGAAGGTGCATACACCTGCCCAGCCACTAAATGAATCTGTCTTTGTGGGACAAGTGTTGGCAAGCAGACTCAGTAGTAAGAAGTCAAGAAGTAAGGTGAAATCTGTATATCTCAAGCTCAGTTCTCTCTCTCTCTCTCTCCCCCTCTCTCTCCCTCCCTCCCTCCCTCCCTCCCCCTTCCTCTCCCTCCTCCACTCCCTATCTCCTGTGCCCTTTCACACTTCACTTGCTTTCACTCCAAACCTGTTATATCAGATTAAATAGCTTACAAATTAAACTCATTTTCTAACCCCTACCACACTTCTACTGTAACACCCAAACAACTCTGCTCAAATTAGAGAATTTAAATCAACAATATATATTGACCATTAAATCCTGTGGATTAAACTTTCAAGTTCTTACTCCCTCCTCCTGCAACTCCACTCCAGTTGTTGAGCCACCAATGCTCTTAAGTAATTTCAACGTGCTACTAACTCTACTACTAGTTTGTTTCTGGTGCTTTAATCTTTTTGTTTCTAGTGTTTTAAATCTTATTCTTATCACACTCTGGTATTTTTGTTTCCTGAACAGTTTCTACCACTAGTACACTCATGGAGGGCAAGGCATTTTTTATTTATATATTTGCAGTGTATTTCCTAAGCCAAATTGAAGGGGATTGACTTGCCTCAAATGTATATAGTGAGGTGACAATACTGATAGTATAGCTATAGACATGTCAGGGAGTTCTAGAAAAGGTAATGGGTAGGTGCTCCAGTGGGACCAGGGACAGAGAGGCTGACATGGAAATGAGGTTAGAAGAAAGTTATGTGATGAACCAAGGAGACTAGGCAATTAACAGAGTGCTCTCCCAATGTATACTGAAGACCTGGGCTGCCTAGATTCAAACCCCAGCTCTTCTGAGTGTTTAGTTCTGTGATCTTGGAAAATTATTTAATTATTCTGTGCTTCAGTTTCTTAAACTGTCCCAGCAATAGAGGATTATAATAATAGTTACAGAAGATGATATATAAAAATGGCTTAGAGCAGTATTACATAAATGTTAGTCTTTTTATTTGGAAAGGTTGATAGCAAGGCATCATGTAGAGATCTAGTATTAACAGTCTTAGAAGAATTGGAGTAATGTTATCAAAACTGTGGCTTAGCAAAAGGAACAAAGAAGAGACTCAATCATGAGAGCTAAGTTTCTAAGGTCAGTGGTTTTGGAGAAGCACAAGAAAAAAAGCCCAGGTGCTAACACTGGATCTAATTTGGGACAGGACCAAAACTACAAACAGGGACCTGTAAAGGGAAAATTGTCAAATGGTCCTTGAAATGAGGAGTAGAACAGTGAAGTGACAGGACACTAGAAAGGCCCTTAAAGATGATTTGGAAATATAGTCAGAGTTTAAAACATATTTGGGGAAAAATGATTATCTGAGCTTCAAACAAACAACTGCTAAGTGAATGTTTAAAAAGAATTTCATTTAAAAATTGTCTATTTTTATCTCATTTAGAATGATAAAATTATCTACTTTCTGTTTTTAACATTCAGGAACAAAATGAATTCCAGTAGACTTGCCATATACAGACGATAATTTAAATTGCTAAAGAGTGCTAAAAATTTAAATTATACATTCATGATAGTCAGTGTTACACACTACTCCACAGTACTCACAGCATCTACGTGAGGTCAAACTGGCCATAGAAGCCTTCAGTTTTCTGTTCCTTTATGACACCAGTCTGGATCTTCTTTTGCCCTTTCACCTTCTTTCTCAATTAGAGGCTATCACACCATACCAGAATATTTTCTATTTCTTTCTAATTATGACCATCAAAATAAAGTATTACAATATAAAGTTATGTGCAAGGAGCCAGCTGAGTGTTAAAACTGTTCATTTGCCCAAAACCCTGTCAGAGAGTTCTCAAAGGCAGTGTGACCTCCCTCCAAAGGGCAGGAAGGATGAAGGGAGCATCTATTCATACTTTATGCTATTGCCTCCCAAATTCCCAGTGGCTTGGAGGAGCAGAGTAAAAGAGGAAAAATGAGAAAATGAGAGCAGCCACACCTAGTTAGAGTGGCTAGACCCTTTTTCTTACAGCTCAGAGCAGTACAGAGGTCACAATAATCCAAAAGAAAGCTTCATGGAAGGGGTGTCAGTTCCCTAAGTCAGAGCTAAGAAAACAGTTCTAGTTTACTACAGGAGAGAGTAATAGGGGGACAAGTAGTAGGAAAGTTACTATCAATTAGCCCTTCACATTTGTCTCAGATCTGACCTTATTTAATCTTGTCAGCAAAGTGGAATTTATAATTCATCTATAACTCAAACTAACTGATTCAATAAAATATATTCAATAAAATATATTGAATAATGCAAAAAAGCCTGTTTATATTGTTTTTCAAAATTTAAACTTATCTAAAACATTTTTGTTACATTTTTGTTTTATACTGTAGGATGTTTTTATTCTATAAGTGAATAATGGTTTAAAGTGTCAAATCTAAAATTAGCCTAACTTCTCCCTGAGTATTGAGAAGAGGTGAGTCAATGGAGTAGTTTATGAGTTAATAATAGAGCCTACACCTTAGAATTAATGAAAGAAAAGAAACTACTCACTGGTCCATATAAAGCAGAATTGTTCTAATATCAGCAATAAAGCAGTGACATAAATATAAAAAGGACCAAAATAAGCTTTTTAATGCACACTGCTCATTCTCTGTTGTATAATTTTTTTCATTGCTTCTGTATCTTTATAATTGGACTAATCTTTTTTGACATTAATAAGGATGCATTGTTTGCATTTAAATTCTAAGTCTGGCATCTTGACACTTTCAGAGGACACTTAGTATGAAAGCCACATAAGTAGCTAAATTAATTAATGTATATCAATTTTTCTTGATATCCTTCATTTCCCACCCCATCTCCTTGATGGTTGGTTATAGCATTTAAATGTTGATGTTTCTCCATGGTTCATATCCAAAGGCATTAATGAACTCAATTTGCTTTTCACATTCTCATTTTTAAGGATTTATGGTAGGATGAAGTGGTAACACATGGTAACTTCCACCAGCCTGTAGTACCAGCTGGTGGTGCTTGGTTGTTAAATAATCACCCGGCCTTGCTTCTGTCATCTGGAGAAAAGGAGGATTAATAATACATTTAAAATGAGAATTTAAAAAATAATAATGATAAGCATAATGTCCTTGATAATATCTATAGAGGAGTGAGGTTAATCATCACTGAAAATTTTTCATATTCTCTGTGGATTGGTTAAACTGATTAACAACCAAGAACAAACTTGCACAACAGTTTAGCCTGTGGACTAAGAAAACATACTAGTGGGAGGAGATGAGGTCATTAGAATAGGTTAAGAGTGACTATGGGCAGTGTACTAGAACACACCCACTTGAATTATATGCCATGGGTATTTTTATAACCTCTGCTGTATTACTAACTAAAATAATACAAGTTTATTTTTTGTTGTTATTGAATATTGGCTTTTTTTTTTTTTTTTTTTTTTGGTACGCGGGCCTCTGCTCCAGACGCGCAGGCCCAGCGGCCATGGCTCACGGGCCCAGCCGCTCCGCGGGATGTGGGATCTTCCCGGACCGGGGCAGGAAACCGCGTCCCCTGCATCGGCAGGCAGACTCTCAACCACTGCGCCACCAGGGAAGCCCGGCTTACTTTTCTTGTTCGTATTTTTCCAGAAGTTAGATTAATTCAATTAATAGTTACTTGAATAAAACTTTACCAAGCATTTCCAAAAATACCCACACAAACTAATATGAACAATATCATCAATATTCAGTTTTACAAATACGGCAGCCAACGCATAGGAAAGTATTTTAGTAGCAATTACAAAGTCAATTAAAAAGCAGAGTCAGGATAGAATACAATCTTCTGAAACAAACCCCTCATTCTGATGACACTCTGCTAAAAGGAATGGAGTTAGAGACACAGATCAGTCATTTATTAATTACAAAATATCTGTGATTTTTGTAATTTCTCCTGAATGCCATGGTCCTTATTTATGCTTCTTATATATCTTTTGTATAAATGATTTAATTAATTAACATGTGTTTGTCAGTTCATAATTAACAGACTACTTTTTATTTTTTCCCTAGTCATAACAGTGTACATTGGGTATGGCCACCTGATGGGTAGAACTGCATTCTACACCACTCACTACAAGCCAGTGGTTCAGTTGGAACCAAGATAAAAACTTCACAATTTATTTAAAACAGGCAATGTAATTTCCATTAAAAATCAGTCCTGTAAAGGTATTTCTACCCCAATTCTTAGCTGTTACCCTATAAACAAACAAATTAAACAATAAAAGAATTCAACAACAAAAAATCATTTTCAGTGAAAGGAGGAATAGTCAAAAACCCAAAAGTGTAAAGAATAATTGTAAAATGCCATAATATTAATCAAATCAAGGGAAGAACTTGAAAAGTAGAAACATATCATAGTAGGAACATGACCCTGAAAGTTACTGAGCAAAATAGGAAAAAGAAGGAAGCACTGGAAGCAAATATATTACTATGTAAGATTTATCTAAACACAAAAATATTTGACATATCAATATTTGTAAATGAGATTCAGTTGTTTTCAAAGATTGAATGCTGTCATATTTGATCAAAAATAAAAGCTCCATCCCCTGCCATATGCTATATAATTACTTGAAAATTAAAGAAAAAAAACTATTTGGTAAATGTAAATCAAAGGAAATCAATAGTGATATTAGTATTAAGAGGTCAAATTTAATACAAAAAGTATAAACTGAAGCAAAGAACTTTACAATGATAAACTGCAAAAATCTACAATGGGAACATATTAAGAAATTTTCTGTATGGATCAGAATTCAGAAAGCAAAAATTTCCATGAATACAAAAAGGAATAAACAAAATAATTGTAGGAAACAAACTCAGTCTATTACTGTTTACATAGGCATAAACAAGTGAAAATATTGAGAATATTAATAACACTTAGAATACTGTAAACTAATAGAGGAGACATAAAATTCTCTTTATTTTACTTTGGATCTTTTCACACACACATACCCACATAAACACACACACACACACACACACACACACACCTTCAAATATATTTTATGCCCTGAATATAAACAATGTGCTTTCATTTCTCTTGCCCATGAAACATGAAAACAGACCCTGATAAGGTCTGTTTATACTTCGAGAAACCCTATAAAAAACAGAAATAGTATAGTACATACTGTATTTTCTGGTCATAATGCAATGAAATCACAAGTGAGTATATATGAACCCTAATGTAAACTATGGTCTTTGGATGATAATGATTTGTCAGTGTTGGGTTCATCAATTATAACAAATCATACCAGCCTGGTGGGGAATATTGATAAGAAAGGAGACTGTGCATGTGGCGGGGGGAGAGGAAAGGGGCTATTTGGAAAATCTCTGTACCTTCCTCTCGATTTCACTGTGCACCTAAAACTGCTCTAAAAAATAAAGGGTGTTAAAAATTAGTAATATCAACCACCTTGAATTTACAAAAAATCCAAACAAAAACATCCAAAGTTCTCTTTTTAAAAATTCCTTTTGGCAGAGTGAAGACCAATACCTATTTTGCATACTGTCTAGAAAGAAGTATAATAGAAACACAATGTATCAGTTCCTAGGCACCCAGTTAAAGAAGTTCTCAGATGAAGATCTATGCCCTAAACATTTTCATTTTCTAAATAATAAATATTTAAAATAACAGACTTAAGCATTCAATGAAAAATGATAGAAAAATATGGCTGAGATAAATATAAGGAAAGGTGGAAAAAGTATTAATAAAGATGGAAGAGGAAATAAATGAATAATTTTAAAAATTAATAAATACAAAATAATAAAGTAGTAAATCTATAACAAGCTTAATCAAGAAAAAAGGTGAGTGTAAAAGCACATAATTAAAAATAGAAATGCCTAAATAATCAGGATAAAGGGACATGTCAGAAATAATTATAAGATGATAATTTGTTAAATACTGTTCAAATAAATTTGGAAACCCTGGATGAAGTAAATAATATTTTGCAAAAATATACACTGTCCTTAAGGACAGTATAGCATCAAAAATTACTGGTTCTTCAAAAGTAAACCAGTATAACCATGAAAGAACTGAATGTGGGAGGAGATATTTGCAATGCACACTAATATTAAGATTTTATAAAGAATTCACAAATCTACGTGGAAAAGGCTGAAAATCTAATAGAAATATAGGCAAAAGATTTGAATATTACCTTTGTAAAGAGCATATCCTTCTGGACAGTGAACATATTGTTTAACATCATTAGTCATCAGGGAAATGCCTAGTTAAACCACAATAAATTACAAATATGTACCAGATGACTGTTTGTTGGTGAGGAGGCAGTGTTGATGAGGAGGTAGGGCAACAAGAACTCTCATACACTCCTACTAGAAGTGTAAATGGGTACAACCACTTGCAAACACTGTCAGTATCTATTAAAGTTGAAAATAAGCAAATCCTGTGAAGCAGTAATTCCTCCCCTATGTATACACACAACAGAAATAGATAAGTATGTGCTCCCAAAGATATATACAAGAATATTTATAGCCACTTAATTCAAGACAAGCAAAAATTGGAAACAACTTAAGTGTCCATAAACAGTAAAATATATAAATATACTGTGGCCAGTTCATAAAATAAGTAAGTAAAAGTGGTGAACTCATGCTTCTACACATGGTGATAAAAAGAAAAAATAGGGCTTCCCTGGTGGCGCAGTGGTTGGGAGTCCGCCTGCCGATGCAGGGGATACGGGTTCGTGCCCCAGTCCGGGAGGGTCCCACGTGCCGCGGAGCGGCTGGGCCCGTGAGCCATGGTCGCTGGGCCTGTGCGTCCGGAGCCTGTGCTCCGCAACGGGGC
>NC_041223.1:65177098-65205494 GCF_002837175.3 Physeter macrocephalus
ATACGGGTTCGTGCCCCGGTCCGGGAGGGTCCCACGTGCCGCGGAGCGGCTGGGCCCGTGAGCCATGGTCGCTGGGCCTGTGCGTCCGGAGCCTGTGCTCCGCAACGGGGCCCGGGGGGCGGGGGGCGGCACAGCAGTGAGAGGCCCACGTACCGCAAAAAAAAAAAAAAAAAAAAAAAAAAAAAAAATTAAAAAATAATTCCTGCTACTAGCAAAATCTTGGATCAATCCTAAAAAGTATGGATTTAAAAAAAGCCAGACGGTATAATTTCAATTACACAAAGTTCAAAAACATACCAAAACCCTTTATGGTAGTAGAAATCAGAATAGTGGTTACCTTTGGGGACATAAATGAATGGCAGAAGGCAAAGAGAGACTTCTGAAGTGTTGTTAACGTTCCATATGTTCATCTGTGTTATGGTCATATTAATGTGTTTAACTTATAAAAATACTTTGAGCTGTAACTGAGATTTTCTTTATTTCAATGTTTTTTCCAGAAAAAAAAATTTAAAGAACACGTTTAAAACTTTAAGAAAAGATGAATAACCCAACAGAAGGATAGTTACAATTTATGATTAGGTAATTTGCAAAAGCAGGTAAGCGAATGGTTCTTTCTGGAGAAATAATATATAATTAAAATTTTAATAAGATAGCAGTTGTCCAGTTTCTGAAGATAAAAAATAATATGTCAAGGTTTTATGAGGCTGTGGTGGAATGACATTCTAATATGTGCCTATTGACTATGTAAAAGAATACAATATTTCTAAGGAAAAATTTGGCAATTTATTTAAACCAAACAAAGAAAAACGTAAAATGTCTATATTCATGAGCTAATTATTTAATCCTTAGCTTTTTATGCAAAGATCAAATAATTCAAAGAAAGATGTTAGCACAGGAACTATGTAAGAGAAAAATCAAATGATAAACTATAAAAATAAGTTACGATATAAAATATCTGTGCTTTTCAAACATTAAAACATGTTGAAAATAATATTTAATAACACTGGAAATAATGAAAAATATTATTAATTGACAAAATAAGTTTATAAGATGGCATGTATGATATGAACCTTATTTCTGGGGGAAAAGTTATATGCATATCAGCACACCCCATATCAAGAAAGACATATCAAAATTATAATTATCTTTCATTAATTTTCTATATTATGTATTAGTAGTGTATTAAGCAGAAAATAATTTTATCTAAAATACATATTTGTGCAACTAGATCTAAGTGTAAAAACACACAAAGTCCTGAAAACTTGGGTCCCCAGCACCCTATGACTTTGTTCAGGGGATGGAGAGGATGTATTTGTGCATTCACTGATCTTACTTTTTATGGTATTATTGTTCTGTATTTCTAGTGCTTAACTGGAATGCTTGGCACATGGAATATTGGCTAAGTTTCGATCCCCACTCACCTGGTATACTGGGTGTTCTGCTGGACACACCAGCACAGCCATTTTCAGTAGTCTTATTATTTCCTTATGTCCATACAGGTCTACTGCATGATTTTCTGTTGAGATTCTGAACAGACACCACTATCATTAACCCAGAACTGCTATCAATCATAATTTAGTACAACCTTGAACTCACTTCCAAATATAGATTAAACATTTTTCAGCTTTCTGTGAATGATATCTCAGAGTAAAACCTATGAGACAACCTTGGGTGCATTCCTTTATTAGTGACAGTTTCTTATCTCAGTCAAAAGAGCATTCAGATTATTTAGGCAGTCAGTTCTATTTTAATAAACAATGTTTATTGGCCTCTCTAGACCTTGAAATCATGTATGATGACTGTGTCATAGACTCTAACTTCTATAAATATTCCTTGTCATATTAAAAAAGTAAGGAATGGAAATTAACATTTATTAATCACCAAGCTCATGTCAAGCACAATGCTGGACACTTCTTATTATGTAAAAATATTTCATTCTTATAATGACTCTTGATAGGCAGGAAAGATCATTTTTTACTGAAGACAGAAAAATAAAGCTCAGAAAAATTGGGGACTTCAAAATGATTTAAAAAAAAAATAGTATGTGGCAGATCTGGTATACATTTGTGCCTAAGTCCAGAGATCATGATTTTCTAATGGACTATACTGGATAAACCTACATGTGCTGAGAACCTAAAACTTCCATCGGGAGGCAGCACAGCATAATAATCAGGACCTTCTGCTCAGGATTCAGACCACCTTAGTCTGAATACTGGTTTCAACACAATGGCTATATGACTTAGGTAAGGAAAGTTATTTAACATCTCTTAGCACTACTGTCTGGGTATAAAAGTAGTTTATACTCTGTCAGGTTATTATAAGGATTAAATTAATCTAATTATCAAAATTAATGAAAATAATTTAGTAGTGCATGATACATGGTAAACATTCAATCATTGTTAGCTATAACTCTGATTTTCTTTCTTCCTTATTATTACTATTAGCCAATTCATTTTTTACGATAAGCAGTACCCTGATTTATTTAAAAAAGAAGATGGAATCACCTTATGACTTGCTCTAAACACAGGAAATTCAATAAACATACTTACTGAAATAATTTTCTGTCATTAAGTACAAATGTTATAAACTACTGCTGAAAGTTTTTCCTCAAGTTCCTTGCTGTACTTATTTATGCTTTTGAGAGGGATGAAGTAGTAGAGTTCTATAAATTTAATTTTTTAGAAATAAAAAAATATTTAGAACAAATTTACACATCAAATAAAACATCTGTTGATTAGTGACTTAGTGAAGATTTCCAACATCCTTCAGCACTGAAATTTTCACCATAGCTTTTTTAAGAATTTAATATTTCAATCTAACAGGACTCAAATTTTTTTTAAATTCCCCTCAAAAAGTTTATTTAATGTTTCACAATTTCTTACCGTGCATTAAATGAAGGAAATTGGCTAAACACATGATGTTTCTTTGTGAAACATTTGTTGATAATTTAAAATTATTTCAAAATTATTTCTTCCCAAATGCACATGGATGCTATAAAAGAAGACTGACATAACTTCTCATATATAAGATTTCTTTTCCTTTCTTCTTTGTTATGAGGTTTACACTTTTTGAGGTACTTTCTAAAAAACCATTTGAGACTTTCTATCCGAATGAACACATCGGAGTGGAAAAACAGCAATAAAAACAATAGAAAGTTATAGCGAGTTCAAAGTTGAGAGACTGGCTCACTTTTTGTCCTCATCTTTGCCTAACAGGAACTTAGTAAAAAATCATTTAGTGTTTCTGTGCCATTTACAAAAGGTAAATAAAGATTTCTAGCATTATATTTCCTCAAAATTTAAATGAAGATTTATGGCATTATGCCCATTGTAAGGTTCAAAGTCCTTTGAGACACATAGAAACAAATATAAGAATTATGCATTTGTTCATCTAATAGATATATATGCAGAACCTACCATGAACCAGGACATTTCTCAGCTCTGGGACAGCAAAGAGCATATTCTCCATTCTTGCAGCATTGTGTACTGAGTGAAGAGGGTGAATATTCAATAAATTACAAATCAACAAAGTAATTTCAGACTGTGGTTAGTTTTATTAAGAAACTAATATTGAATGATACTGAAGAAGGGAAATAACTTTATATTGCTTCATGGTCAGGGTTACTTGGATTGAAATCTGAGATCTAAGAAACAAGTCTGCTACTTGAAGATCCAGGTTAGAACAGGGGTCCCCAACTCCCAGGCCATGGACCTGTAGCGGTCCATGGCCTGTTAGGAACCGGGCCGCACAGCAGGAGGTGAGTGATGGGCGAGTGAGTGAAGCTTCATCAGTATTTACAGCTGCTCCCCATCCCATCGCTCCCATTACCTCCTGAGCTCCACCTCATGTCAGCATTATGGAGAGTTGTGTAATTATTTCATTATATATTACAATGTAATAATAATAGAAATAAAGTGCACAATAAATGTAATGCACTTGAATCACCCCCAAACCACCCCCCACCCTGGTCCATGGAAAAATTGTCTTCCACGAAACTGGTCCCTGGTGCCAAAAAGGTTGGAGACCGCTGGGTTAGAGTATTCAAGACATTAAGGAAGAGCCTCTGCAGTAGAAAAGGAAGAAAAGATGTGTGGTGTCTGAGGGACAGAAAAAAGATGATATGGTCAAAACATAGATACCTGGACAAAATAGCTGGAGATCAGGTCTTGCAAAGATCTGTAGAGTTTTCATTTTAGAATTTTCAGCAGTGTACACTAGGTATCATTTTCCTTTTTTAAAAAAAAAATCACTCTAGCTTCACTTTGAGAATGGATTATATTGAAGAAAAAGGGAATTAGGGAATTCTGTTTTTGTGGTTGTGCAGGTAAGAAAGGATAGTGACTTAACCCGTGGAGGTTACAAAGGTGATGGAGATAAGTGGTCAAGAATGAGCTATAGTTTGGATGTAACCCATGGTGAATTGAGTATCAAAGTGTGAGTGATATAGAGGATACTTGCCTTTTGGTTCTGAGTAACTGGTTAGTTGATGTTGTCAGCCACTGAGGTAGGGAGGAAGAGTTTGGTGGAACTAGTGTTCTCACTATGTCAACAGTATTTTTTATCATCACTTTTCTCATTTCATATTAATTTTCAGCCTATGTAGAATAATGTTTTGAGCAGACTGATATATGTTCTTAGTTTCCAATACTAAGAATTATCTGGGTAGAGGAAGTTCTCTAAGGAAACTTCTGATAGGAAACTATTGGAGGGTTCTCTTTAAGACATGACAATCAGTGAAAACAATTTAGAGAAATTTCAAGTTTTACAGATACCTGTATTGGTGGACTACAAGAATATGCATTAATAACTGAACTCTAAGGAGAATAATAAAAATAAAATCAATAACAATACATTGAATAAGTAAAAAAATTAATCTCTTTTACCCCTTATTATTTGCATAACTTCACTTAAGCCATGGTCCTTGCTCTGGTTACTTATTGCTGTATTAATAATTATCTTAAAATTTAGCAACTTAAAATGACAGCAGTCATTAATTTTGCTCCCAAATCTGCAGTTTTTGCAGATCTAGACACGAATGGCTTTTCTGCTTGATGTAGCATCACTAGGATGAGTGGAGTGAAGCTGGAGGATTCACTTCCAAGGTGGCTCACTCAGATGGCTGGCAAATTGGTATTGGCTGTCAGCTGGGAGCTCAGTGAGGGTGTATTATGGGTGCCTCAGATGAGCCTCTCCATGGGTCTGCATGTGCTTCCTCACAAACTGGCAAGTGATTTCAATCAGCAGGTGTTCCAAGAGGCCCAGATGGAGGCAGCAAGGCTTTCAATTTAGGCTTAGAAATCTCAAAACATTCCTGCAGTATTCTATTGGCCAAACAATTCACTGAGGCCACCTCAGATTCAGGGTAAGGGAATTAAACACCACCTTTCAGAAGTAGTAGAAAAGAATGTGTAGTCATCTTTAACACAGACCATCTTAATAAATCCACAGTGGTACTAATAAATAAATGAATACAGTTTAAAAATATATTATGCTGTTCTGACTTCCTTATGTTAATTGCTATTAAGGGCATTTCCAATGAACTTTTTCTGGGTGCTAATGAGTATGCTTATGGTCCAATGAAGATTTGAAAAAAGGGAATCCATATCTGTGGATTAACCATAAACTCAATTGCAGGTGATTATGACAAACCAAATTTTCAAGTAGAATTTCCATTATGGTCATTCAATGCTAGAAACAAATTGAAATGCCAAATAATGTTCAGTTGAGTTGTGTCCTCAGATAACACTTTTCTAATTGCAGTTCTTGCTTTAGAGAACAGCAATTAGAAAATTACATATGCCAAGAAAAGAGGCTCAGAAAAGTCCTTGAGATTCTGGCGCACCACGGTTAAGGAAGTCATACAATCTGTCTTTACTTAGTAGGGTTTTTAAGCAGAGAACAGCTGAAAAGTAAGGCCCATTTAAAATGAAATTACAGAAAGGCAGAAAAGACTTTGATAAATATATTTGAAAGAGTAGTATTTTTTCACCTGTTCATGTGGCGAACATCTGTGGATTTCTTGGCAATTCGTGTTTCCACTCTAAAAGAATCTCCTAGTTCAAAGTCTCATCCTCCCTTGTATCTATTTCTTTGAAGTGTTCCCTTGGATCCCTTAAACTATGGGTAGCCAAATGATTTTGGCATGTGGGATATAGATTCAATACAAACTGAGTCTCAGGATTCAATGTTTTGTCTTCTAGTCTGTCATTACCTGCTTATACTTTTAACCAGGTTGTTTGACCACTTAGCCTTGCAGTTAAGCAGAAATCCTACTTTCACAGGCAAAACAATAGTATAACATTGAGACTCTTTACTCATATATTTTCACATGAAAAGAAATAGAAAAAAAGATGGTGAGATTGTTAATTGATGGTGATAATAGATAATAAACAATAGAGAAGGTATGCATGCTGGTAGAGGAAGGTCCTCAGATATGCTTAAATGAAAGTGATTACACTACATAAATTTGGATGTTGTCAGTAGTGAAATGCGGCTTGCTCTTTGAAATTTAATTCTGTGTTTCCCCCTCAAATTAATAAAGTTATTCCTCGGAATTTATGCTAAATGAATATTTAAAAATTTTCTCTTTTTTGGAAAGGCTACAATGTATTTAGAAATATAGAAATTTAAAATAAGAAAAGGATGATCAAAACTCAGATAATGAAGTAATCCTTCTAAACATTCAATCAAGTATTGAACTGATCTTGCTTCTATGAATAAAAGCCATCGTATTGTTTCCTCATTTATTGTCCAGAACATTTTAACCCAAGAATAGAAAGTGTAATTGTTAAGGTAATTTTATTATTTGTGTTCGATATATTAATGTATTTTGATCTATAGCACCAGAATGTTGATAGATGACCATCTTTTTATTTTTTGAGAGAAAAGATAAAAACTTTACATGTTTCACCTTTAAGACAGGAAAATATGTCTGTTTAGCATAATTTAGTATTTATTATATTGTATTCTCATAGGCAATTCATTTTTAAATATAGAAATATTTACCTATCTTGCTTCATCTTAGCAAGGATTTAAAAGAGATAACTTGCACTGTATCATGACCATTTATTCTTTTTATTATTCTTTTAAACTGTCCAAAGAAACATTTATTTATAAGCTGAGACTATCTATAAGGTAATTAAATTGATTATATATATATTTTAGTTATGTTCCCCTTGAAAATTATAATAATTATCATAAGTATAACAATGATTATTAACATGTATTGATCAATTAATATGTGCAAGGTGATGTTCTAAGAATCTTATATTAACTCATTTAAAACACACAAAATCCACAAAATATACATGCTACCATGCCAAATTTAATTTGGGGAAGTATAGTACAGAAAGCTTAAGATACTGCCCCAAGATGATACAGCTTGTAAATATTGGAGTCAGGATTTGAACCATGGATTCTTAACCCAATTTCTAAAATTGAAATCTACTTGAGGAGCTTAGTTCCTGGTTAAAATCTTCTGTGTCATTTTTTAGGCTTGCCAATAGGTGACTACAAAGACTTTACCTGCCAGGTCTCATGGGGTAAAGCTACCCCCCCACCCCATCCTTCCAACACACACACACACACACACACACACACACACACACACACACACACACACACCCTAGCCTTGGTGTATAGCCAGAACACTGCAGTTGCTCTCAAGGGAGTTGCAACCAAAGACTCAGGCTCCCTTGGCCACTCATGCTCCTGAGGATATCTCATTCCTAGCCTAGACATCTCATTTCTATCTCTTTCTGTCTAGGCTTTGGGCAGTTGTCCTCTTCAGGCACTTCTACCCAAGCCTCGTTATAGAAGAAAGGAAAGGAAGGGGAAACCTTCAAGACTCTTTTTCCCATCTGACTCAGTATCCAGTACTTTTCCACTCCTAGCCCTCTTCCTCATCCTCACGCCAGGCTCAGGGTCTGTCAAACTGCTGGTGCCTTTTGTTCAGCATTCCATCAAAAGTGAGGTGATCCTCACGTCTGTGCTGATCTACCTAACCCTCACCTGGTGCACGCTTCCATGGGGGAAAATGGAACAGGGGAGTCAGCACTTTCTCCAGTTGAGACTATTGCTTATGCCATGGCAATGTAAGTGATTAAAGGCTTAACTCTTTCATTTTGGGCTTGTTTTTTTAATGAGCTCCTCTGATACCTGGCAGCTCATCTGAGCTCCTGACACTACTTGCTATACTCACTATTGTGATATAATTAGATCTGGATTCAGAAAGTTCATTTTAACTGTGCTATGGTGAAATGATTGGAACGGAATGAGACTAGGAGTCTTTGCAGAAATCTAAGTGAAACCTGATGCTGTTGTACATTAAATTAGTGCAGTGTGATGGAGAAAGGTAGACATATTAGAGACATATTTATTAGGTAGAATCAACAGGGCTTGGTGATTGATTGAAGATAGCAGAATGAGGATGTGGGAGAGATTAGGGATACATTATGCCAAAATTCATGTTGAAGTCCTAATCCCGAATACCTCAGAATGTGAGTGTATTTGGAGATACGGTCTTTAATTAGTTAATGAAGTTAAAACAAGGCCTTTAGTTTGGGCCCTGATCCAGTATGACTGGCATCATTAATAAGAAGAAGAAATTTGAACACAGGTACAGAGGCAAGATCATATGAAGACTCAGGAAGAAGATAGTCATTTACAAACCCAGAAAAGAGACCTCAGACAAAACCACCCCTACCAACACCTTGAGCTTTGATTTATGTCTTCCAGAATTGTGAGAAAACAAATCTTCTGGTAAGCCACCCAATATGTAGTACTTTATTTTGGCAACCCTAACAAATAATACAGGGTGATGTCCAATTTTTTGATTTAGGAAACTTGATGTTTGGTAGTTGTGCTCTCTGATAATATGAAGTTTGGGAGGAAGAGTGATCTGGGGAATGGGAAGCAGACTGATAGGTTCAGTTGAGTTGGAGGTCTCACTCATTGTGCCTTCAAATTGAGAAGCCATGCATATAACTCAATCAATGGATCTGTGACTCAGAGAGATGTCTGTACTAGAAGTAGCAATCTATGAGTCATGAAGCGATATGTAAAATATCATTGAAACCTTATGCAAAAGGTGAAATCAGTCACAGTATCTATATACTTGGATGTAGTTGTGTAGACTTGTCCTGTGTTTCTATTTCTGTACAGTGCTATTAAGAACCTCCTACAAAGGAGTACACATAAAGCTAATGTCAGTGCTAAAAGAAAGTGCTTCATGAATGCAGAAAATAGAAGAGAGAATAAAGACAAAATGCTTAGAACAGAAGGCCAGGGTCAGTGGAGGAGATCTGCAAGGGCCATAATGAGTTAATCCTTATTTAAGCCTACAAAGGAATGCAGGGAGCCTTAAAGATCAAAGGAAACATTTAGGGAAGAGACCATTGAGAATCACTTAGAGTCCATTGGATGACTGTTTACAGAACTTTTACAATTCCATTTTTGACATATCATTTGTGATTATCATGGCAGGAGAATAATACGGATAGAACAGTAGGAGAATATACTAGAGAAGCTGGTATGTCATCAAAATGCACCTTCAGGGGCAAAAATGTGGGTAGTGCTCTGTGGCAGCAGCAATATGCAGGCTGGCCAAGGGGTTGTAGAAGCCAGGAAAAGCAGGATTTACACTTACAAAAGAAGCCATCCTAAGGCACAGGCTTGCAGTGACAGGGACTGAAAGAGAGAAAAGGGATTTTTAACCTTCCCTCCTCTTGATTCCACATATGAAAAGACACATACGAAAAGACAAATTCAGATACTCGGAAGAATGCTTGATTCATCCTTCTTACAATTTCATAGTAGGTAAAACGACCTTTTGTTTTTAATCTAGGTGCTTGCTTTTCCTCTTTGGTTTGAGAAAACCAAGAGTTTTCAATGTTGCCTAAAGTTTTGAATTCTTTTTGCTAATTATGATGATGGCAGATTTTTAGGTGCAAATGTACTTTTGCAATGGACACAGCTAAAGATTCAACTTCAAGAATCAAAACATGAAAATCATCAAAATTTCTCTAAGTTCTTTCCTAAAGTCTGTGGAAAACATCTTGCATTTCTGTTTACTTTTTTGAACATATAAAATGACTGTTGTGAACCATGATGTAGAAAAACACTCTCAGCAATGGTAAAGCCTATTCAAAACTAGCCTCTCCAAAAGTCTACAACTTTTCAAGTTGTTGGAGTGTTACTAAAAAATATCAAACTGCAAAGATGCACTTCTAGAAATTATAAGTAATTTGTGCATCAAACAATATGTACAATAGTACTATACAGTAAATTGGACCAGCTGCCTATGCCTACCATTACAGCTGGTTGCAAAGTATATAATTTATGTTTTCGCAGTAGAAAGTGGGAAGGCTTTTTAAAACTGTGTTCATGCATTTATAAAGAGCCTTTTCCTGTTTTATTTTTTTAACCATTGTAAGCTCAAAAGAGGTGGTATTTTGGCATTATGTTTAAGGTTAATCCCTATCTATTACAGTTAAAAGATCTATCAAAGCACTTTGCCTGTGACCTCTTATTCCATCCATATGAGTAGATGATTTAGACACATATTTACCTTCATGATATTCTTAAAGTATGAGTTTTATTTTTAAAAAGGCATTGGCAATAACTAATAAAGGTATACTTGATAACAAATAATTGGCTCTTGATATTTAGTAAATGGCATATATTGATCTAAAAAGTTAAAAAAGAATGTTTCTATCGGTAAACTGAACAAGCTTCGGAATGGCACTGTTGCAATTTCTTTTGCTATTTCTTAGCTCTTTACATTTGTTATTTGATAACAAACACACAATATAAGGTATATTTATATATTAATCACTGGTTTCCAGTGTGTATAATGGAATGGCACAAAATCTGAGGAAAAGGTTAGATGTAGAACAACTGTTTAGAAAAAGAGACATAATTTTGAGATTTAGAATATCTGTCCCATTTCCAAACTTTTCTTTAAAAAGTTTGAAAATAATTCAATATTTGACTTGGGTTGTAGGATTCACTTTTTAAATTAAATAGTGTCATGGGAAAACACAAAATGTAGATTAATATCTAGTGAAAATGTTAATGGCTTATGAAATTTTACTGATGATTTTAGATATTTTTAATGGTAAATTTACTTGATCAAGTTACATAAATTTTAAGCTTTGGGGTATAAATATTCATATTATCCAACTTTATTCAAATAATTATTATGCATTTAGAATATGAACAGGTTAATCTTAAATAAATTGCATCCTTCAATTCATAAAGATTCAAGTGATGTGACTTATGAGTAAATTATATAAATGAAAAAATATTGTGACCCGGCTGACTTTAGTGTACCTCCTAATATTAATATTTATCTCCTGAAAGTAAAATGCAAATGTGTAACTGAACATCTAATAAAATTCTGTGAGGAGTATTTCCAAGTTGTTTTTCTTTTTTTTTTTTTTTTTTTTTTGGTTATTTTACTCTCTGATCTGTCTTTATTATGGTTCTGTTTTGATTAATGAGTGGTGACAAGAAATATACTCTCAGCATTTTGCCCGTATTTCCAGGGTAAAAGGAACTGACACCTAATGGAAGACCGTCTCCTGTGCGCCCCAGCCCAAGTTGGGGGCTCTTGAGTATACATGATGGAGGAGAGATTTCAGGCCTCCTGAAGAATGGAGGAAAATAATTTTCTTGTCTTTGGGCAAGATAAAAGGAAAGGGATTGCCTCTTCAGAAAAGCTACCTCTTCAAGAGCTTTCCTTAGTTCTTAACATGCCACCAGTTGACTGTAGTCTGGGAGGAGCAACTTGGGTTGCCAATAACCTAATTTAGCAGATTAAAAAAGGGGAAAAGACAAAAGCTAAGTTTCTTTGAAGTGAGCCCTTAGAAAATATTATTAACCCATTTTTGAACAATTGTTTTTACATACTTATATATAATTATGAAACTTCCGTATTTATATAATTTTATTCAACTAGGTTCTATGCATTATGGAATAGAATATTCCACATTTGAAAAGAAAATAAATCTGATCATTAAATAGGATATCAGAAATATAATTGTGGCTGCCTGAAATAAAGCTCATGGTCTCATTATAACTTCTAGAAATGTAGTGATTTTAGTTACAAAAATAAAATGTTGAATTTTTTTTCCATGTTTTATCCCTTTAACTTCCTATTCTTTCAGTCTGCCTTGGTTTGTCTAAAGATAGGGTACCCTCAAAGAGGTTATCCTCGTTGAGTCCGTTGTCTATAACATGGGGTTAATATTAACTCTCCATCTTGATGATTGAGAATATTGGAGATGATAGCTCTAATGAGCCTAGCACAGACCTGTTTATTATATCGTGCTTGCTACTTTTAAAATCCCTCTGATGGTTTTTTCACACTCTGTTGCTCTGTGTAGGTAAATGAAAGATGATTGACTTTTTAAAGAATAAAGTGTAATATGATTCCTTTCACTAGAAAAGTAGGTAGGTAAAGGATGTTTTTTTGTTGTCAGCTTGAATAAAGATAACCTATGTTGTGGGTCATAACCTAAAGATTATGAAATTGAAATCAAGCAGATTTGGTTCAAATCCCATCTCTGCTATCCTAGGTATTAGTGACCTGGGTTATAATTTATTTAACTTCCCTGAGAGTCACTATCCTCTCTATAAAAGTTGGAATTAAATCTTCTCTTTAGGATTGCTGCGAAGATTATAAATATCACAGGGCCTATCAGAGTAAACACATTCATCATATATGTAGTTGGCTTTGTGTGTGTGTTGGGGGGCGTTAATTATCCTCATTTAAATTATTTTTTTTTTTACTTTTGCCTTACTTCAGGAAAAGCGTTAACTTCCTTGCCATATTGGTTTCTGTTGACCTGAAATAAATAGACTGCCTGATATTTCCCCAGCAAAAATGGGTTCGTTTGGGATCAGCAGAGAATTGCAGTTTGAGGTCTGCAACCAAGGTGAGCCATATGTGCAAGTGTGTGAACAGCATGAGAAGGAAAAACAAAACAAAGCCGGTTTTTTTTTTTTTTTTTTTTTTTTTTTTTATTGGTACGCGGGCCTCTAACTGTTGTGGTCTCTCCCGTTGCGGAGCACAGGCTCCGGACGCGCAGGCTCAGCGGCCATGGCTCACGGGCCTAGCCGCTCCGCGGCATGTGGGATATTCCTGGACAGGGGCACGAACCAGTATCGCCTGCATTAGCAGGCGGACTCTCCACCACTGTGCCACCAGGGAAGCACAACAAAGCAGTTTTATAGAAGGGAAGAGGAAGTTGGGAGGGCTGTAGAAAACATAGAGTCCATGGTTTTTCAATGGCCGAATCCTTGCTAAGAAAGGAGGAGTTTTTCTTTTTCCTTTTGGGTTTTGCTATTGTCTCAGGGCATGAGAGGTCCCCATTCTGGTCTCCCACCTATATTTAATTGAGGTTCTTGTTTATTAATTTTTTACATTTCAAATCCCTTTTAATCAAGATATTTATGATCAAGAGTCAGGCTTTCTCGTTTCAACAGTTTTTTGTCCCTCATTGCCAGAAAGGACCTTTCCTAGGTGTAGGGTCTCACGTTGAAAGGAAAGTGCACAGATAGGAAACCTGTTGAAGTCACATTTGAGTAACAAAGAGAGGTAGGGGATAGAACTCTCAGGTACTTTTTATATAGAGTCCATATGTTACCAAGATTGTAATCATTGGAGATCATCTGAAGTGTTACATCATCATCAAATGTTTGGTGACAGACTTCCAACAGGCCTGGTTCAGGTATCTTGGAAACATCTGTTTCATCAGATGTGGTCTGCTTCAATTCTGGGAAATCTGTACTTTCAGGTCACCAGATGATGTGCAGGTCCAGTCAGGGTTCAGTGCTTACTTTAGGTGTGTCATGTTTGAGGGCCTCTAAAATTGTGCCAATTGAGTCTTAATAATGTCATTACTATGTTTGACTAAACCAAAAGACTAAGGGTGACAAGCATAGTGAAAGTGATTTAAAACTGGCCAAACAGCACAGACTTGTCAAAGTATCTGGACAGTAAAACGGATTCCTCAATCACTGTGAAGTTTGAGAGGACTTCCCCAGGTAGGGATAATCTTTTCCAAAAAGACTTTAACCACAGAAGAGGCAGTAGCTTGTCCACAAGGGAAGTCTTCAGTCTAGTATGAAACATCCAAATCATGAATAAACATATTTATATTCATAAGATGGAGGAAGTTGTATGAAATCAATTTGCCAGACCTCAAATGGTCCATTAAGAAGTGTAAAATGTCTGGGAGCAATACAGATAGGCTTCTCTGGGTTGTATTTTGGACAAGTGAGACAAGTCAGATAGGCACCTTTTATGGCCTTGTAAATATTTCCCCATCAATATTGATTCATGAAAACTATCATTTTGTCTGTAGGCCAATGGTTTAACACATGTACAGTGATGAGGGGTGGGAATTTTAGAGTCTCCAGTAGGACTGGGTTGTTAGTTGATCCAAGCCAAAACTTTCTCTTTTTATCAAACCTACAGTTGTTGAACTTTCAATCTCTTTCTTCCTTTTCTGGGGCTTATTGATGGGTTTCTCTAGCCAACTTTTCTAAGGTATTATTTGGGGAAAGATTCCTTGGATCATGACAGAGGTTTGGCTGATCTTGGTCCCTTTCAGGGCAGCACTCCTTGTGAAAATATCAGCAAGGTGATTTCCATTAACTGCAGAGTATCAAGTTTAGAATGCCCCAGAGTCTTAATTATAGCTAAAGTGGCAGGTAAAAGTAATGCATCTAATAATTCCTGAAGATAGAAGCCATTTTAATTTTATTTCAGATGGAAGTAAGGAAGCCACACTGCTTCTACAACATTCCAAAATCACAAGCTACTCCAAGAGCATATCTACTATCAATATAAATACTGGCAATTTTGTCCTTGGGTAAAAGACAAACCAGTGTAAGCATATAATTCAGCCTATTGAGCTGAAATAGCCATAGGTATAGATGCTGCCTCAACAACATCAAAAAGAGGAGTAATAGCATACCCAGCACAATATTTGCCATTGTCATCTTTTATATAAGAACCATCAGTGAACCATGAGAAGTCAGTGTTACCCGAAGGAGTATCCTGCAGATCATCACAGGGAGTCAGGAGGTAATCTATCAGCATTAAGCGGTTGTGAGGGGCTTTGTCAGTGATAGAGGGCAGAAAAGTAGGGTTAAGGTTATTACAGTGTAAGAGTTATGTGAGGAGCAGTTAACAAAAGGACTTCGCTAGAGGTGAAGCAGCTGGCTGGGTAATGTTGAGTGTGATGAGAATTCAGGAGAGCTTTTATTGTATGAGGTACAAAAATGGTTAAAGGGGATCCCACAAAGAGTTTCTCAGTGGTTTAACCAAAGGACAGTGACAGTAATGGCTCTAAAGCAAGGGGGTATCTCCATCCCACAGGGTCCATTTGCTAATTACAATATCTCAAGGGCATTTCCTTCCTGTTCAGTACAAAAAGAAAAAGAGAAATCTGATTATTGGGTTGCTCAAGGGAGGTAGATTTATTAAACTCTACCTTAAAAGCCTTAAAGTTTATGTCATCTGGCTCTTCCTATACTATGGGTCAGGCTTGTTATTCTTTAGTAAAATGTACAGAGGCTGATCTGTAAGAGAGAAATATGGAATCCAATTTTAGCAATAACCAACTAGATGGAGAAAACCTCACAGTTGATGCTTACTTCAGGGTTTTAGGAAACTTAGGACATCATGAGGTCTATGTGGATCTAGTTCTAACGATTGTCCAGATATCAGATGCCCTAAATATCAAACCTGGGTTTGGGCAAACTGCAGATTTTCTTTGAAGACCTTATGTCCCTTTGAGGCTAAAAGTTTAAGCAATGGATGTGGTCTTCCTGTGAGGAGCCTGAGAAGGAGAACAAAGAAGCAAATAACCTACATATTGCAACAAAGTAGAACCTCTAGGGAACTTTATATCACCCATATCAGCCTTCAGGATTTGTGAGAAATAAGAAGGACTTTCAGTAAAACTTTGATGCATTACTATCCATTTTCTTCCCAAGTGAAGCCAAAAAGGTATTGGGTAGCTTCATCAACTGGAATACTAAGGAATGCACTGCATAAATCAGTCATAATAAAGAATTGACATCTGGTGGGAATAGATGTTAGTAGTGAATGAAGGTTAGCAACAACAGGGTGTTGAGGGATAACAATGTTGTTTATTGACCCGGAACTAACCTCCACCCTTGGCTCTTAGATTTTCATACTGCTAAAATGGAATTGTTATGTGGGCTAGCAGTATAAGGCATAATGAAGCCTAGAAGTTTGTAATCTTCTATTATGGGCTTTATACACTGAAGGGCTTCTTTACTTATAGGGTGTTGACTGATTCTGGGGAGAGGTTTTGAGGCCTCTATTTGAATCCTGATGGGAGGTGTGCTGTGAATTTTGCCAATATCAGTTGGACATTTTGCCTATAAAGAGGGTGGTAGCAATTCAAAAGGGACAAGTGATCAGTGTTTCCAAGAGTCAGTTCTAGTATCATCAGAGACAGAACAAATAAGAAGGTCAAAATGTCATTTAGTTCAGTTTGATGATTGCTGTTAAATTCCAGAGTTATTCTCTCCTGTTGGGGAAAAATAGTCTGGCATCATGCTTCTCTAAGAAGTATTAGCCTAATAAATGAGTAGGGGCAGAGGAACTAAGAAGGAAATGGTGTGTTTCTCTCAAAGGGCCTAAGTAAAACAGAATGGGTTCAGACACAGGGACCTGTTGAGGTTCATTAGAGATCCCCACTATTTGAACTGCTTTAGTACTCTGAAGTAGGGGCGTCTTGATACTATTGGTGTTGAGCACCAAAAATGTGGCTCCAGTGTCAATTAGGACTGGAAGAGATTCATCCCCAATCTGGAAAAATGTTTGTCCAAACCAATCTAGAGGTAGGATTGGGAAAAGTCTCTGTAGTTCTTCAGAGTCCTGTCATTGAAAATTGGGAGGACATTAGAAAGGCTGGTTAGAGGGCTGAAGGTGCCTAAAGCACTTAAATTTATAACAATCTCTTTTCCAGTATCCTGGCTCTTTGTAATAATAGCAGAAGCTAGGAGTGTTTTGGTTTTGTTTAGCAGCCTTCATTTGCTGCTGTTGAAGATTAAGAATTTTGGCAGTCTTCCTGTGAAGTGACTCATCTAGAGTGTGAGAGAGCTGGTTTTTTGGATTAAGTAAATCTGGAGTAGACATAGTTTCCCATTCCATCCTGGCCCTTTTTGCTAGAATGGATAGGTCCAAGTTCAACCCATTAATAAACATAGAGTTAAAAGCTACCCAGGTGGAATCAACATCTGAAGGAAGACCAGAATTTTCTTTAAAAATAATGTAAAGTCAGTTGTAATAGTCATGATTGGATTCCTCAGATTTTTGTGTGCAAGTCTAAATTTTGTTCCAATCAACAGCCCTAGGAATTGCCTAGTGAAGTCACCTAGCAAATGCCCAAGTCTGATCATATAATAAGTTAGTGGACTGGTCTCCCAGTTGTAATCCTAACGACCTTTCAAGATTTTCCCAATTAATGGTTTTCACCCAGTGCTGGGCCTGACTTTCACTGGCAAGCATATGAACTAGCTGATGAGATTCAGAGGAGCCAGGTTGATAAGTTTAAATTTCTTAGCAAATATGTAAGGATCTTCAGTTACTCTGGGAAAATCTTGGGCCAGTGGTTCACAATTCAGCTTTAGTCCGGGGAATATTAAAAAAAAAAATTAGAGGTTTAGCCTCTGGATCCTCAAAATGTTTAATTTTAAAGGGATGGGTTATAATAAGTTCATAGGAAAAGGGAGTGGGGAGAGTTTCAGAGAAAAATAAAAGTTTGGCGAGAGAAATCAGTATGGGGGAATCAAGGGTCTGGAGGAGGCATAGTGGGTATAGAAGGGTTAGAAGTAGAGGGTACCAGAAGCAGAGTCTGATGAGGAGCCAAGGGAAAGAGACAAGATGGAGCTGGAGGGGGAGCATGAGTCAAAGAAGCAAAGGAAGGAGAGCCTGAGGCTTCAAGAGCATTTTTATCTTCTAAGTGTTTGCCTCAGTTAATCTTAAAATCTTACTTTGCAGAGAGGCAATTTTAGACTTCTGATACCATTGGGAAGCCTCAAAATAACAATTGAAAAAAGCATTCCACTCAGTTCTGGAAATTTTTGAGCTATTGTAGTCCAACTCAGTTTTAAGGAAATTAACTATGGGATTTCAAAAGTTCCCCATAATGGTCATTGATATTCTAAATTGCCTTTGGTCAGGGTGGTCCATTTTATTAAAAATGTGTGTGAGGAAAGATCACGGTTTTTAAATATTAAATTGGCTAGAGTCCCTATAGTGGGTGCACCCTCAAAATATTTAGTTACCTGGGACCTCGTTTCTCAGAAGTTTCTCTCTAGAGTAAAAAAATAATTTTTAATAGGTCAAACATCTTACAGCTTAAACAGCTCAATAAAAACAACTTTCAAGCTAGTACCAGCCAATTCTAAGGTTAACAGTTTGGTCTTGGAGGAGCCAAACCAAAGGCATTTTTTCAGCCAGTGTCCAGAGAATAGCCTATTCCTTTGGAATAGGCTGATGGCTTAACCGTCACTGTTTCAGTAAAGCAGCTCCTGTTCCCTAAGGAATGTGCTGAGGGTTTCTCAGCCAGTTTTAGCTGAAATAGTCTTATCTCAAAATCAGACCCATTTGCAGAACAAGGCCTTAACCAGAAAAATTAAACTTTAAAATAAATCCCAAATAAAGTCAAGAGAGCTTCAACTGCAAAGAGGGTGTGAGCTTGGATCCTGGAAAAAGACGTATCTTCAAATTCTAGGGTCAGTGAGGAAAGCAGTGAGTGGCAGTTGTGGGTTTCGTACCCATTTGCTTACCTGCCCTCAAGCCTTCAGGGGTCTTCTGTGGTCCCCCATATGGGTCACCAAAATTTTGACCTGAAATAAGTAGACTGCCTTTTATTTCTCCTGTAAGATGGGTTTATTTGGAATCAGCAGAGAATTGCTGTTCACGGTTTGTATCCATGGTGAGTCATGTGCAAGTCCCTGCACATTAAGGAAAGGAGAACACTTTTATAGAGGAAAAAGAGGAAGTTGGGAGGGATATAGTAAACAGAGTCCATGGCTTTTTATTGGCTGAGTCTGTAACAGGAAAGAATAGGAGTCTTTCTGCTTACTTTGGGCAGTTCTATCTTCTCAGTCATGAGAGCTCCCCCTTTTTGTCTCCCAACCCTATTTAATTGAGGTTTCACTTTATTAATTTTTTATATTTCTGCAAACCATCGCTTTGAAATTTGTCAATTTGTTCTAATTGCTACAACATACTCTCTTTTTCCTCTAGTTTAGATATAGACTTTTTAAGTATTTCTATCCTGAACTCTTCCCCACCCAACCTGGTTCCACATGTTCTTCCTTGTTGATCACATAGCCAGTTGGTGGGGCACAGTCAGGTAAAGGAATCTAAACTAAGGGTAAAATAAGGGAAGCAGAGCTCTCTGTGTGCCCCTATACAGGCAAATTTGTCTCCTCTTATTGCTCCTTTTCAATATCATGCTGGAAATTCTAGCTAATGTAATTAGACATAAATAAATAATAAGATCGATTGATAAATAAATAAATAAATGGTATACAGAATGGGAAGAAAGAACTGAAGTTGTCTTTGTTCACAGATGATGTGACTGTTAATGTAGAAAATATAAAAGAATCAACCAAAAAATCTAATATGTGATCATACCAAGGTTTTAGGATATGGAGTTAATATACAAAAGTTAATAGCTTTCTTATATACAAGCAATGAACAAATGGAATTTGAAATTAAAAATGCAATACCATTTATAAAAGCAGCCAAAAAAAATGAAATACTAAGGTATAAAACTAACAAAATATGTACAAGATCTACATGAGGAAAACGACAAAACTCTGCTGAATGATATGAAAGAAGAACTGAATAAATGAGGAGATATTCCATGTTCATGGTTAAAAAGACTCAATGTTGTCAAGATGTCAGTTATTTCCAAATTAACCTGTGGATTCAATGCAATTCCAAAATCCCAGAAACTTATTTTGTGGATAAAGGCAAATTGATTCTAAAGTTTATATAGAGAGGAATAAGACCCAGCATAGCAAGTACAATATTGAAAGAGAAGAACAAAGTTGGAGGACTGACACTACCTGACTTAAAGACTTACCATAAAGCTGTAGTAATAAAGACAATGTTATATTAGCAAAAGAATTAAATAGATCAACTAGATCAATGGATCAGAATAGAGAGCCCAGAAATAGTACCCCATAAATGTAAGCAGTTGATCTTTGACAAAGGAGCAAAGGCAACACAATGAAGCAAAGATAGTCTTCTCAAAAAATGGTGTTGGAACAACTGTATATTCACATGCAAAAGAATGAATCTAGACATAGACCTTATACCCGTCAGAAAAACTAAAAATGAATCACAGGGCTTCCCTGGTGGCGCAGTGGTTGAGAGTCCACCTGCCAATGCAGGGGACACAGGTTTGTGCCCCGGTCCGGGAAGATCCCACATGCCGCGAAGCGGCTGGGCCTGTGAGCCATGGCCGCTGAGCCTGCACGTCCGGAGCCTGTGCTCCGCAACGGGAGAGGCCACGGCAGTGAGAGGCCCACGTACCACAAAATAAATAAATAAATAAATAAATAATAAAAATGAATCACACACCTAAAGGTAAAACAGAAAACTGTAAAGTTAGAAGTATCACAGAACAAAGTCTAGTGTTGAGTATGGTAATGACTTTTTAGATACCACACTGAATGTACAGTACATGTGAGAAATAATTGATAAGCTGGACCTCATGAAAATTTAAAACTTCTCTGTGAATGTCATTTTCAAGAGAATAAGAAGACAAACCACACACTGAAAAAAAAAATGTGAAAATAACACATCTTTAAAGGACTGCTCTGCAAAATACACAAAGAACTTTTAAAACAGCCATGAGAAAACAATCTGATTTTAAAATGAGCCAAAGACCTGGACAGATACCTCAACAAAGAAGATATACACATGGCAAGTAACCATATGAAAAGACCCTTCACATCATATGTCATCAGGAAAAAACAAAACAACGAGATTACGCTACATATTTTTTCAGAATGGTCAAAATCCAGAAAACTTATGACACCAAATGCTGATGAGGTTGTGAATCAACAGGAACTCTCATTCCTTGCTGGTGGGAATGCAAAATGGTTTAGCTACTTTGGAAGACAGTTTGGCAGTTTCTTACAAAACTAAATACGGTTTTATCATACAATCCATCATTCATGCTTTTTTGGTATTTACCCAAATGAGTTGAAAACATATGCATACATAAAAACCTACACATGTGTGCTTTTAGCAGTTTTATTCAAAATTGCCAAAACTTGGAAGTAACCAAAATGTTCTTCAGCAGGTGAATGGGTAAATAAACTGTGGAATCCCCAGAAAATGGAATATTATTCAGTGCTAAAAAGAAATGAGCTGTCAAGTCATGAAAAGACATGGGGGAAACAATATCAATAATTGAAAGAAGCCAATCTGAAAAGTCTACATAATATATGTTTCCAACTATATGACATGATGAAAAAGGCAAAACTATGGAGATAGTATAAAGGTCAGTGATAGGCAGGGTTTTGGGGTGGGGGAAGTGATAAATAGGTGGAGCCCTGAAGATTCTTAATTCAGTGAAAATACTCTGTATGATAAATACATGTCATTATATACTTGTCTAACCTCATAAAATGTCCAACACCAAGAGTAAACCGTAATGTAAATTATGGACTTTTGGTGAGTATGATGTGTTGATGTAGATACATCAGTTGTAACACATGTGCCGCTCTTTTGGGGACATTGATAATGGGTTAGTCTGTGCACATGTGGGACAGGGGATATATTGGAAATCTCTGTACCTTCCTCTCAGTATTGCAATGAACCTTACACTGCTTTTTTAAAAAAATATGGTTTTAATTAAAAAGTAACAGTTGGGTACATTTGTGTAGATTTATTTCTGGACTCTTTATTCTGTTCCACTGATCTATGTATCTGTCCCTCCACCAGTACCACACAGTCTTCATTACTGTAGCTATAAATTGACTTGAAATCAGGTAGACTGATTCCTCCTGCTTTACTTTTCTTTTTTAAAATTGTTTCAGCTCTTCGAGTTCCTTTGCCTTTCCACATAAAATTTAGGATAATATTGTCTATATCTATAAAAACTATTTCTGGAATGCTGTTAGGAATTGCATTGTACCTGTATATCCCACTGTATATATGTACTGAATCTCCTTTATCCATTCATCTTTCGATGGACATTTAGGTTGCTTCCATGTTCTGGCTATGTGAGAGTGCTGCAGTGAACATTGGGGTGCATGTGCCTTTTTGAATTATGGTTTTCTCAGGGTATATGCCCAGTAGTGGGATTACTGGGTCATATGGTAGTTCTATTTTTAGGGGTTTTTTTCTACCTTTATTGCCCAGCAGGCTACTTGAGGGGGATGAAGCAGGAGGAGAGGGTGGCCCCAGTGCCAGGCCGGCTGTGTTTCATGGGCTTGTAAGTGATGGAGAACTTACCTAGGTAGTGGCCGATCATCTCAGGTTTGATTTCCATCTGGCTGAAGGTCTTGCCATGGTAGCCGCCCACCATGCTGCCCAGCATCTCGGTCAGGATGATCATGTCACACAGGTGCGTCTTCACCAACTCAGGCTTCTCCATGGGCGGCACCTCCTTCCTTGCCTTGTGCAACCACTTCAGCAGCGTGTGCTGCTTCCTCCGGAGGCCGCGGTTCAGCCGCTGCCGCTGCCTCACACTGTACGGCTGCATCACCTGCTCACGGGACACGTCCAGCAGCTGGTGAGGTCCACGCAGTGGTAGGTGAACTTGAGGAAGGTCCACTTCTTCTTCTGCTCCACTTCCGCCATCTTGTTGGCTCTTCAGAAAGCTAGTTTTAGTTTTTTAAGGAGCCTCCATACTGTTCTCCATAGTGGCTGTATCAATTTACATATCACTCAGCCATACAAAGTAACAAAATAGGGTCATTTGTAGAGACGTGGATGGACCTAGAGTCTGTCATACAGAGTGAAGTAAGTCAGAAAGAGAAAAACAAATATCAAATATTAACGCATATATGTGGAATCTTGAAAAATGGTACAGATGAACCTACTTGCAGGGCAAGAATAGAGACGCAGATGTAGAGAATGGATATGTGGACACGGAGGAGGGAAGCGGGGATGAATTGGGAGACTGGGATTGACATATATAGACTACCATGTGTAAAACAGAGAGCTAGTGGGAAGCTGCTGTATAGCACAGGGAGCTCAGCTCGGTGCTCTGCGATGACCTAGATGGATGGGATGGGGGGGATGGGAGGGAGGTCCAAGAGGGAGGGGATATAGGTATACATACAGCTGATTCACTTCATTGTACAGCAGAAACTAACACAACATTGTAAAGCAATTATACCCCAATTAAAAAAAAAATGAACGACACCTCTGGAAAAAAAAAACCCTGTATATCAATTTTAGATGAACTTCAAAAATTATTCTCTAAATCAATCATTATCTATTATTATGACCTTTAGAACAGTGTTAAAATCTCACTTGACCTTTTATTAAGGTAATGTGTGTCTGTTTCATTAAATTATAAACTCATTCAGGAGAGGTGATCTTTCAATATCCATGCATATGTTTCTCAGGTCTAGCTTGTTGGTGTGCAAGAGAAGATATTCAGTAAATCTTTACTTTAAAAATTGCATTAGAATTATTAACTTTAGCAAGTTACATTACACTCTCAACATTTATTTTCCAATGCATTACTCAGTATTCAAAATAAAGCCATCCTTTTAAATCTTGATTCATTCCTCTTTCCTCCATGATGATACCCTTTCATGTATTACTTTTGGTAATTTAGAAAATACTTCCATTTGTCTGATAGTTAATTTCATGAGCACATCAAAACTTATTTTAAATTTTGTCTTTTTATGTGTAGGCTTTGAGAGAAATTGTTGGTTAATATCTAGGAATTTACGTCTACGAATTTATGTTAACAGATCAGTTATTTATAAGGGACAACTGGAGATTAAATCAATTAGATTTTTTTCTCTCTGTTGTCTGTGTAAAGCCTAAGATTACAATGCACTCTTCAACATTCATTTTTCTCCTTACCTTTTTCAAGTTAATTCTACTTCTGTAAAGCTATGTTAGCCATTTATGTTTGTTTTTTTTTTCCACCAGTTCTAAAACAGCCCATGGACCATACAAAAATAATGGTGCTCTATTATATTTTTTATTGTGGGTTACATATTACCATAGCCAACTTTTCTTACTATTAATAATATTCCTCTCCTCTATTTTCATATATTGTGCATTCTTCTAGATCTAGTTCTTATGTAAATTCTTTTCTGATCAGACATACCTGATAAAGTCTCTTCTGTTTATGCATAATATTCAATCCAGTGAATCATTTAAAGGGGAATTAAGTCTGCAATTTCTCGACAGTGCTTTTATTGCCATTTAGCTGTTACTTAAATATTGCCTTTTCTTTTTTTTTCATTTCTATTCGTATACTTTGCTTTTCCTCCCAGCTGTAGATTCCTGGAAATCTACAGTATATAGTGTATTATAAATACATAATTATTATTTGATTTGAATAATATTTATACTCCAAGAGCACAGTAAATGGTCACTTGCAACCCCAAGGCTGTGCTTTAAAAGCCTTTAGCAGTATCTTTCTTTTATTCTTATCTTGAGAATATTGACCAAATAATTGTTCAGGGTATTTTTACTGCAGTGAATATTCACTTGATCAGATCATATGATGGTTAAGGGTTTAACTCTCTGGTCAGATGTTTTCATTCAAATTTTTGCTACATTTTTCTTATTACTCCTGTGACTGTCAGTTAATTGTTTAACCTTTCTAATATATATTCATAATAAAGATAGTAAAATTTTATTGTAATGAAATTGTATAGTACATGTTGTGATTAAAATAAGTATCAAATTTTTCTTTGATTAAATTTCAGTAAATATCATTCATTTTTGCGAAATGTATCTTTCTGTACTTCATTGCTGTGAGGATGAAATGAAGACTTTGTAGTGAGAATGAAGTGAGGCTATGTATGCAAAGCACTTGGTATGTGCTTGTAGTATATAGTAAGTATATGATAAATATTACTTTTTAAAAATAAATTTATCTTATTTATTTATTTTTGGCTGCATTGAGTCTTTGTTGCTGTGCACAGGCCTTCTCTAGTTGCGGTGAGCGGGGGCTACTCTTTGTTGTGGTGCATAGGCTTCTCATTGCGGTGGCTTCTTTTGTTGCAGAGCACAGGCTCTAAGCACGCAGGCTCAGTAGTTGTGGCACATGGGCTTAGTTGCTCCATGGCATGTGGGATCTTCCCAGACCAGGGCTCGAACCCATGTCCCCTGCATTGGCAGGCGGATTCTTGACCACTGTGCCACTAGGGAAGTCCTAGATGTTACTTTTTATTAGCGGTATATCTTTAAAGTGAATGCTTTTTTTCTATTCACAAGTTAACATTGTACAAATGACTGCAATTATTTGGGAGAATGTTACCATTTACTTCAGATTATTATGTTTACTATGTTTACTATTTTAGAAGAACAGGGTTATAGCACCTGAAACTTTTGAAGGCAGATGATGAAAACCTCAATTTTGAGGTTTTTTCCTCTAAAAATGCATGTTTTGTATTCTTATAAAGAATATTTAATATACTTTCAATAATATGTGATATTAATATTTCAACTGTTGAATTTGTCCATTTTTTCCCCAACAACATTCTGCCTACATTTCTAGAGCACATGTTCAATTTTAATAAATCCTGATTCTTTGGAAGATTGTTACATTCATTATAACCCTTCTATACTAATTTTTATCACTAATGCTGCCTCTGTGCTCTGGCAAAAAATAATCTGATTCTCTTTGATGAAATTTCAGTAAAGATTTTGTGCTTCTGTACAGTGAATCTCACTGGTTTCCATTTATCTCCTGGGCATAATTTTAGTTAGAGGTCAAGCCTTAGGGAAAGAGCTTTGAAAGATCCTTTAAAGAAAAAATTGTCTTTCTGCCTTGGCTACTGTTAGATCATCTTTGGTCTAATTCTAATGAAATTGATACTCATTTATTTCTGAAGGTTGTGTGAGAATTTACATCGTGGCTGTTCTAGCTTAATCTTCTTGTTTGCCATCCCTCTAGGTTAGTACGAGTCCCAAATGATTTCAGAAAATTGAAATAGTGAAATAATACCAATTGAAAAAATGATTGCTACTTATAGAGTATTAATCTGTGGAGTTCAAACTCATTAATCTAAATCACCTCCCTTTGAGAGAACAGAAAGCATGTATGACAAACCACCTGAGAGGTCAGATTAAAAAAAAAAGAAAGAAAGAATGAAAGAAAAAAAGATAAACAGTAAGGTAATATTAAAGAACTCTAAGGTTACATAATAAATCAATGGGGAGTTAGAAAATTTATTAAACTTCTAGTTTGCTTCACAGGGGTTAGTGATACTTCTCAAAGCCACATACAGTTATTTTGGTTTAGAATGCCCTAACTAATCCAGAGTTTAAAATATCAAAAATTAGACACAATAATACTTATATACAGAAAAAAATTCTATTAAGAACAAATTTTAAAGCCTTTTCCCCATTGCACTATAAACTCTTCAGTTACAGCTGAAATAATTCATTCCAAGAATATAATCAGGCTCTGTGTGATTTTAGCCCTTTTATTCTTTGTTCATATGTTATTTGGAGTTTTAGAGAGATAGGTATTGAGAATGGATGCCATTTGTTACTGTAGCAGCTGTGACCATTTGGATGGAAGGAAAGACATTTGTCAAAACATATGTATTTCTAACTTGGCAGGTTATTCCTTAATGATAGCAATGGAGCCTCATAGCATACTGGGAAAATGACGATAATATCATTGTCTACGATGTTTTATATAAGCATCCCATAACAATACAGGAATATATATATGGAGATGCTTGTGGAATCTAAAAAAAAATTTTACTGTCAGATTTCTTAGCCAAGAGCATAAAGAGGGTTCTTGGGAATTAAGTAACCTGATTAAGGAAACATAACTACTTTGCTGGGGAAATTCATCGTCCAGTACAAATGTAATGTAAGGTTAATATCCGGTGCACAGATTTCCATGAAAGAACAAACTACTCTAAATAAAAGAGGGATGAGGAATTTTAAGTGTCTTAAAGGATGAGATAACATTTACTAGGAAATGGCTCAGAAATGTCCTTATTAGTGGCAAGTTCAAGACAAGACTTAAAAAAACCAACTATGTCCAAAGTGAGTTTTTTGTTTCTTACTTTTTTTTTTTTAAGGATTGTTTACTGTATTGTATGTCTAATGTAAAACTTCTTCAAAGATAATAGAAAAAATTTAGTTAAATCCTCTTAACATTTATAGTTTCTTTAAAAATTAGAAAAGGCTTTGAATTTTGTGTCCAGTGGGGCACACTGTAATGTAAGACCCAAAGAATGAAGGAGATATAGAGGAGATACATTTTTATATTAGAATGTTTCAAGAAATATAAAAGCACTTTAAACCAGACACTTTATGCTGTAATATCCTTTTACTAGTAAAACTATTATGTTTCTGATTTAATTTTAATTATAGAATGACTACATTTGAAATATTCTCAATTTGGCTGCCTGAACCCCAGCTGCCTTTTTATTTTTATTTATTTTTATTTTATTTTATTTATTTATTTTTTTACTAGTTTTTTTTTTTCAAGTCTTATTCTTTTTTTTTTTTAACATCTTTATTGGAGTATAACTGTTTTACAATAGTGTGTTAGTTTCTCCTTTACAACAAAATGAATCAGTTATACATATACATATGTTCCCATATCTCTTCCCTTCTTGCGTCTCCCTCCCTCCCACCCTCCCCATCCCATCCCTCTCATGGTCACAAAGCACAGAGGTGATCTCCCTGTGCCATGCGGCAGCTTCCCACTAGCTATCTAATTTACATTTGGTAGTGCATATATGTCCCTGCCACTCTCTCACTTCGTCACAGCTTACCCTTCCCCCTCCCCTCAAGTCCATGCTCTAGTAGGTCTGTGTTTTATTCCCGTCCTACCACTAATCTCTTCATAACATTTTTTTTCTTAGATTCCATATATATGTGTTAGCATACGGTATTTGTTTTCCTCCTTCTGACTTACTTCACTGTGTATGACAGACTCCAGATCTATCCACCTCATTACAAATAACTCAGTTTCATTTCTTTTCATGGCTGAGTAATATTCCATTGTATATATGTGCCACATCTTCTTTATCCATTCATCTGTTGATGGACACTTAGGTTGCTTCCATGCCCTGGCTACCGTAAATAGAGCTGCAATGAACATTTTGGTACATGACTCTTTTTGAATTATGGTTTTCTCAGGGTATATGCCCA